>NC_034410.1:82878906-83042350 GCF_002078875.1 Numida meleagris
CCGCGGGCAGGGGGAGCTGCTGAGGCGGGCGACCGGAGGGCACCACCTGTGGCAGCGGCCCCGGGGCCGGCGCCGCTCGCCCTGGGCCCGCCGCTAGCTCAGGCTCTGCCGCGCAACGCCACCGGCCGCGGCTCCGAAGTGCAGCGCGGCGGGACGAAGCGTCGCAGTCGCTACGCCGCTCCGCCAGCGGCTGCCGCGGACTCTGGGACGCTCGCTCCGGCCGTCGGGGCGGCGCCTGCGCGGTGGCTGCCCCTGGCCGGTAGAGGAGGGAGGGAAGAGGAACGGCACGAGGCGGGGGCGTCCCGGGCTTCACCTGAGGGGCCGCGGGGCGGCCCTGAGGAGCTGCCGCTGTGCCCCCCCCCCGCCCCGATACCTGCCCAGCGAACGGGGCGCTAGGAGGACAGCCCCCGTGCCTAGAGGGCGGAGCGAGGCAGCCCCGGCACCGCCGTCCGGGGTTTGTGTGCAAACATTCTCAGGTGCGGCGGGGAGAGGCTCCCGCATTGCCTTTGAGATCGCCGTTGTTAAGGAAACAACCAACAGGACGAGGTCCCGCGGAAAAAGCGTTGCCTCCAGAGTTTACTGGGGTTTCGTTCCCTCCGGCTTCTGCGAGGCACAGGTGTGGCTTTATTCCAGCGTCACATCGCGTCCATTGGTATCAGAGTCAATAAGATCAGTATTTACATACATTGACTCTGGGAGGAGTGCATCTGCCGAGGTGCCATGCATGACACAGTGGCAGCGTGTCGTGTCTGGTGGAACAATCAGTGTTACCCATGGCCATCTACGCGATCTAGGGAGTGTGGACAGAAGATATTTGCTACTTCTGAAGTTTCAGAGATCTTTTTCATAGAATCATAGAATCATTTGATTTGGAAGGGATCCTTACAGGTCATCTGGTCCAACTGCCCTGCAATGAACAGGGACACCTACAGCAGATCAGGTTGCTCAGAGCCCCGTCCATCTTGACCTTCCATGTTTCCAGGGATGGGCATCCACCACATCTCTGGGCAACCTGTGGCAGTGCTTCGCTACCCTTACTGTAAATAACTGTTTCCTTATATCCAGTCTAAATCTTCTTTTAGTTTGAAACCATTTACCCTTGTCCTGTCATAGGACCTGCTAAAGAGTTCTGCTCTGGGTTTGTTCCCCTTTGCCTTGTAGTCCCCGGCTGGCTGTCACAAGCATCCTTCTGTTGGCTGCCTGTAAGGCCTCCCAAAGTGCCTCAGCTCATCACTTTTTATCGTGGCCAAATGGTGGCAACAAACTGCCCGCTGCTCCTGCATCACTCCCTGTGTTCCTGCAGTGCATCGGGTCTGGTCCTGGAGCACCTGGAGATGTGTAGGGAGGAAATAAAGCTGGCTCCTTGGTAGTCAGCTTCTCTTGGAGTAAAAAAATCCGCCCTTGTTTTGTATCATGCTAGCAGCAGAGTTATCTTCAGCTATGAAACAAGAGCCCTGAGCAGCTGTGGGTATGGGGGATGCCACAACACATTTATCGCAAGATGAGAGGTGATAAAATGAATATTTACATGCTGGTTTGCACTTTACCTCTCTACTTTATCTCTTCATTTTCAGCTGGGCAAGCCCTGAAGTGATTTGGTTTGCTGGTACATCTGTCCTGTGGTGCTTCCTCAGCACAACTACTGCTTGCTTTCTTCCCTGTCAGAGGCACATGCAGAAACTACAGTTCCTTCTGTGGTTCTTGGCTATGCCATAGTTACATGCACTGCCTTTAAGTCTTCACCAGAATAGCTCTTTACTGCAACATCTGCCTCCCAGAAAGTTCTCCAGTCTGCTGCGGAAGTTACAGAATCATAGAATTGTTAAGGTTGGAAAATACTGCTAAGATCATCTAGTCCAACCATTGACCCATCACCACCTCACATCTGCCCTTTTCTTGAACGCCTTGGTGTTGGTGTCATTTAATCCCTATCACAGGAAAGGTAATGACCCAGGTGAACCATTTGTAGCAATCTGTGTGGCAGTTCTGGCAGCGTACCCTGCAGGTAAACCAGCATTATCCATGTTTTTGCCACTAGGCTAATCAGCCTGCAACTGCCCTAATCCCCTTGCTGGCACTTGGGCAGTGGCATAAAGATCAGGGATCTGTAACCATTGGTGACACCTGCTAGCCATGACTCAATGAAAGTGAACGAAAGATGTGATGCAATAAGCACTTGACTCTTTTAATTGGATTTTCATTTTTATTCTTTTTTTTTTTTCCGACTGCTTCATTTTTTTTTTCGGGACTGCTTTTCCAAAGTTTCATAACAGAGGCAGCCAATTGTTGTGGATGGTGAACAAACCACTGACAGTCCCGTGGAGGGAATTTTTGTGCATTGTCTGAAAATCAGAGACCTCTTACTCACTTTACCTTTGTCACTACAGTCACATTCATGGATTGTTCCTGGCCTGATAGCCTTAATCTGCAAAGGAGTGCTCTAAATTTAATTTGCATGCAGGTAGAGTTTATTTTCTTGAATAAACGTTATGTCTTTACTGAGTAACATAAACAGATTTATCTTTTGCAGAATTTTGCATATTCTGCCAGAATATGTTTTGTTATAGTCATTACCAAAGGAGACTTGCTTAAAAGGATTCAAACAAAGAGCAATTATTGGTGCAAACGTATATGTCTATGTTAAGAACACTAGAAAAAAAAGAAACTTGAGAAGGTGTGACATACATATATGTAGACTTTTGGATATCTATTTGGGTTTTTTGTTTGTTTTCTAAAGCTATAAATGAAAGGAAATTGTCAAAAATTAATTAAAGGAGATACCTTTCAGCATGAACATTCATTAGATAATGACATTCATGTAGCACAAGGCTATCATGTGTTTGCTTTCCCCAAAGCAGGTCAGCCATATGAGTAAATCTAATTTCACCATCTTTCAGGAATGCTTTATATACAGAAACAGATCAAGAATAAAATGCAAAAGTAATTCTGAGCTATGTGGCCAAGGGTGATTTGCATTTATATGCTATCTTTCAGCTATAGAGATCCCAAAGCAGTTCTGTGAAGGAAAAAAAAATATATAGAGATAGAACTATTTCACAAAGTCTGAAATGCAGCATCTGTTTAACAGCAGAGAAAAACACTAGGAATCTCACGCACAATTGTAGTAGAAATGTGAATTTAGATAGGCAGAAAGTTATTATGCAAATTACATGGCCATGTTATCTGGGCTAGTAAATGTATTCCTGCGGAATGTGCAACACAGTCATAGGTAGTCAGGGCTTTCCTCAATAGTACATCAACGCCAAGTAATACAAGAGAACCACACAGGGAAATACATTTAGTATTTCTCCATTTGGAAAAAATGTTACAGTAAGCGTACAGTATACGGTGTCAGAGTAGGCATGAATTTCAGCAGGTATTGCTGTTTGTGTCATCCCTATGTTCTAGGGAAAAATATCTTTTTTCCTTTCTCAGTGAATAAAAAAGCAACTAATCCCAGGTTAAGTGTGTCTACATAAAGAGCTGTTGTAGTATATCCAGATATGTTTGTAAAGATGCAAGAGCAAAAAACCTTTCCTTAGAAAATCTACAGAAAGATTTCTTGCTGAGTCAACTTTTTGCAGTGCCTCCCATCCATCTACTAAGCAAGTTCAGTATTACCCAATAAATGCTACACCAGGTGTTCTGTCCTTTAGTCAGGATTTTATCAGGTTTGTACTGAACTCAGTTAATAGAAAATAGATAAGTTCAATTCTAGGTTTAAAGCATGAAAGAAAATGTTTTCAATGCTATGTTAAATGGCAGAGATACCAAATGTGCCGCTGAAAAAAAAAAAAAAGAGGAGGCATCTTTCCACTGATTATTTTAATTGTAGTGGAGCCTTGAAGATACCATTTAGAATATTACCTATACACAAATATTGCATGCTGAAACACCGATGTGTCCTTGAAATATTTTCAAACCATGATTATGTGTCTTTATGTTACCATTGAAAGACATCTGTGGCTTCTGGTGCTTTGCAGGAATTGATAAGACCTAAATTTTACAGCAAAGGTCCCTGGACACAGCAATGCTGAATGCTACTCTGTTTAGGTATGATGTGGCAATGAATCAGTTGTGAAAGGTGCTGAAAACCTTCAACATGCACTGAACATCATCCTAGAAATGAAACAAAGGGGAAAGTTGTAGTAAGTGTACATCCCATTAGGTTTAGATAATTAAAAGACATTTAAGTGAGATACTGAAGAGTTTTTTTCTCCCTGGCTACATTTAGCTGGCAGCAGAAAGGATATTATCTCCTCATGTGGAGATTTGGATTCTTCATCTTGTGAACAGTTTTAGAGAGGCAGAGATCAAGGAGTAGAAAGAGGACAGGGCAAGAGGAAGAACCTTGCAAGTGGAAGAACCTGACAGAGGCAAATTAGTCAAGAAAGGAAAAACTGAGGCAAGAAAATTAAGTATTTCTATGGGAACAAAAGGAAAATAAAGAAGAAAATGATGCAACTGCTCACATGGGTGCCGTATCATTTTCTTTGTCCCATGTCTACCAATACCAAGAAAACAGGAACAAAAAGTTGAGACTGAACTATCAGTGTCAGTCATTTAAATTAAAAAAATAAAATTCATTTCCACTTTGCAAACTTACATTACTTACCACAGGCTTTGCTGAGATGTGGAACCAAACAGTTAAATTATCTGAATGCTGCTTGACAAAGTAGAAATGTTCTGTCACTCTTGTTTTTTAGTAAGCGCATTTTCCAAGGCAGCAAACAGCTCATTTTAGAAAAAATATTAAACTGTACTCTTTATCTGTCTAATAACAATAATTTATCTGAGGACCAAATGAAATATGTAACACCATCTACTTCCCACTGAACAAGAATCTGCAACACAAGGTTAACCTGCACTGATGTTCAAAGAAGAAAAATCTAAGAAGGACCAAATCACCTAATCACCCCATGGCTTCTCATATATGTTCTATGGCATATCAATGGGGAAACACACAGCCCTCTCCTGCGTGTCTATCAACTTTTGCTTCCAAGAGTGACTGTCAGACACAAAGCCAAGTTTCTTTACAGTAAAACAATCCACAGTAGGATTGGAGAGCAGTATCTCTTTTCAGTGTGTGCCCAGAGAGGTTGTGGATGTCCCTGGAGGTGTTTAAGGCCAGGGTGGATGGGGCCCTGGGCAATCTGACCCAGTACTTGACCTAGAGGCTGGCAACCCTGCCTGTGGTGGGGAGGCTGGAGCTTGATGATCCTTGAGGTCCCTTCCAACATAAGCCATTCTATAATTCTATGATTCTGACTTGGAGGGGAAAAATATTTTCAAGATGTTAAATGGCTTAACAGCTACTTGATCGCTTTAGCTTTCTGACATGCTGTTTTCTTACCACGATATATATAGAGATTTAATTAAAAGCACAGCTCCAGCTGAAGGAAATCTTTTCTGAAGCCTTCTGAACCTTCTCCTCCCCCATCACAAATTAATTTGTACATATCATGTAAAAAGACACTGCTTCATGCCCAGCATCTTCCTGTTCTTACTGCCCTGTGTTGTGCTGTGTGCATTGTCCATGCCTTGTTGCCATGAAGGCATCAGAATGCTCTCATGTTCTTCTGTGGCTGGAGTCACAGGGCAAAACTTCTGTCAGGTTTGCAGAAGCCCTTTCCAAAACTCAAGATTACAGCAATGTAGACTGGCTGGAGCACAGAGAAGGAGGATCGCAAAATCCTCCTTACATCACTGGAAGGAAATTTGTATTCTGTGAATATCAGACGAAGGCAGTCCCAAGCACACAGAGAAATTCATTTATTTTTCTCATCTTTCAAAAGTCAGTGATACAGAAAGATGTATTTTCTCTAAAAAACTTTGAAAGGCTTTTGATTAAAGACTGGTTCTGCTCAGAGGGCATGGTTGCATAATGATCTAAGAGCAAAGTGCTGGGTACCATGTCTTCATCAGGACAAGTTAAAAAAAAAGGATGATTAATCTCTTATGTATCATTTCTATGAGTCCCAGTACTTAATAGTACTAAAATGTTTGTATGGTATTTTTATAAGAAAGCTTGATAGCTTTGACAATATTGCAAAACATTGCTGAAGAGACAGAAGCAACTAGTTTGTTTACTTAATTTCCCTTAAATACAGACCAAATTAGAGCACACATGAAATCTGACTAAAAATTAAGTCACTTCAAAAACAAATGTGATTACTAAAGAGAATTCTGCCTGAAATGAACAAATCCACTTACACACCTTTCTTTCTTATTAGACCATTAGCCCTAATAGGCACTGTCTCTGAACTGCTCTGTGTGCCCTCAGCCACAGCTGAACACAGTTGACTGGGAACAGATATACTTCAGTCACAGTGGCCTCACTCCTTTGCAGACTTGAGCATATGAACTCTCCTCACTGCTGCAGTGCAGAAAACATCTGTCTTAAACCCTGTGGGACCAATGGCAGACTAGGCAAGGTCATTAAGTGGCTTTAGGTGAAGACTCTGGAGTCTCAAAGAGAAGAATTCCTTTCTTGTTCCCTGGTGTGAAGCCATGCAGGGTGAAGCTTGCTGGGCTAGACAGGATTTTTTACCCTGGCAACTCTGAAAGAGTAAGACATGTGTCATCCAAATGATTAATATAAAATGAAAATAATTGTAAGCCTATTTAAATGTAAGTTATTTTACATTGTATTACTGTGCTAAACCTCTTAGCAATTAAGGAAAAAAAATTAAGACAGAGAAAAAAAATGTTGTACCTCCCTGTAATCCCTTCTCCTGCTGAAAGCACAACAGATGTAAATTCCCATGTTTATGGCTTTGGAGACAGGCATAAAAAATTGTGTTAACAGGCAGGCAACCGTAAGTATTCTCTGTTTAGGCATTTAAGTATTCTCACCACCACAGATGAACAAAATGAAATGGGAAAATCCACTGGGCCTTACACTTTTTTTCCATGAGGGTTGCTCTGCATGGAGCAATGCAGAGGTTTGGTGATAGGCAGGAAAGATTTCTGGCTGCCTCACTGGGAAAGGAGCTGGAGTGGGGTCACCAGCTGCTCCCTTCTGCCATCTGAGGAGGTGAGGGGGTCTTTTGAGGAAAGGTAGAGAGAAAAGGGGCATCTCAACTCTGTTAGACCTGTCCCCCACAGGTGTATGGGACAATGCTACTCTCTGGGCACTCAGTGTGCAAAACTAAGCCCAGGATCATCAAGCCACCAATTAGGGGCTACAGTCTAGAACCCTGTACGGCCCAGCCTTCAGTGTGTTCAGGCTGGGATCCTGTTTCATGAAGAATTGAGGCCAGCATAGTTTATTTGACCTGAGTGAACAAGGGATTTCAGTGTGCCTCTGGTGCTTCTTGACCAAAGACAAATGGACTGCTTACTTTTTGTCAGGAATTCTGAAGCCTTCTTAGGCTTTGCTGGGAGATGAAGTTATAAATGAAAAAAAAAAAAAAAAACAACCATAGCGTTTTGTGATTTTTTCTGCCTTTTGAAACTGCTGAGCAGGTTTATACAGTTATCCAGAAAAGGTAAACAGAAAGTTACTGAATTAGGAATACACGTAGACATTGAGATAAAGGCATTATGATGACAACATTGCATTCACCATCTGTCTCAAATGTTTGCAGCTGATGTTGTGTATTTTCAATATTTAATATTATATTGCATTTGAAAGATGGCGTAGAGAGACTCACAAACACAGAGCATGAGATCCACAAGAACACCTAGCCACAGAAGCTACTGAAAAAGAAGCCAGAATGAAGTCAGGACAAATGCTGGTTATGGCAATCCAGTCTTAACTGGTGGCAATGGCTGGAAGCAGCTGTGGGATGTGCTGGGAAGCTGAGATTGCTACCTGACCAGAGTGTGGGAACAGCAGGGGTGTATTTGCATAATGATGCAAGCTAATGTTAGGAGGTACTGGGCTCCCAGACAGGATTTTACCAAGAGTTCCTTTGCTGTTGGGGGAAGACTTGAATCTTGGATTAAAAAAAAAAAAGGAGGTGGGAAAGAGATGAGTATTTACTTGTCCATGCACAAGCTCTTTGGAATACCAGCTTATCGTAAATTTGTGTTTTGGATGAATGTGCCAAGCCCTCTTTTGCAATCATACACTTTCTGTGAAAGATCTGAATGGCATGATGAGAAAAAAAAGTTATATTTTAATTTACAAGGGTGACAGAAAAATTAGGAGTGTGCAGGTTGTTTTGTAGCGCCAGATCTGTGTGCCACTGTGTGCTTTGAACGTCACGATGTGGCCTTTCTCACACATTGCCCTTCCCTTGAACCCTGGAACTAAACATGCACTTTGTTCTTTCACTGGCCCACTCATGAAAATTTAAGTTCTGCATTCAGGTGGAAATTCTGATTTTTTCAAGCGTGTTAAACAGAAAAGTCTTACCTTACAGGCTTCAGAAAACTCAGATGGGAACATAGCCAGGTACAATCTAGAACTGACATGTAATTCTCTCTTGAAAACTTTCTTATCTAGCTACATAACAAGGACCATCTCTATCTTGTGGTGAAGTAACTCCCTGCTTTCCAAGATAAAATGTTCAGCTGAGGTGTTATGCAGTTCCTAAAGTGCTTGGAGGTACATATTTGCAGCCTACCAAATTGTTTATGTAAAACTAAGAAAGGGGACCTAGAGTGATATGGCCTCCTCTGGTAAAGTCAGACCAAAAGAATCTCGCTTACACATAACCGAAAACCCTCCAGGCCTGTCCTCAGGCAAAAAGCCTGGCAGCCATCCCATACTGGAGCTCTGCCCAGCCAACTGGGAGAGCTGAGGGCTACCTGTGGACACTTCCCACTCTGAGATGCACAGCTTCTGGACTGGTTCTGTTGCTGGCAATGGGGAAAAGGTGAGCATGGAGGCAGCTGCAGTCCAGATCACAAGTTACTTTGCTGCAGAGTATAGTTGCTGTTTGCCATCTGTGAGACACCAGCACTGAGTTCCCCACAGCAGGGCTATGCCCTTACAGATGAGTAGATGGTGTCTGTGAGTGGCCTTGGAGTGTAGTCCCACGTAAAGGACATTGTAAATGTTGGTGCAGGGCAGAGTTAATGTTCATGCTAACAAGGACAATGGTCTGTATTTGGCTTTTTGGCTTGAATCTTTTTACCGCCTCCTCTAGGCAGGTGTAATTAATAGCGCAATTATATGCCTCAAATATCAGCTAATGTATAATTTCACAAATCACAATCAGTATCTAATGAGAACTCCGTGGCCAGTGTGAAACTTGGACCTCCACTCATCAGGCAGCAGGGCTGTCTGATAAGCAGCATCTCAGCATGAAAAGGCTTATTCTTGTCTTCCTGAATGGCACAGATTCAGAAGAGACATTTGGAGGTATAAGACCAGTGAAAATGAAAGAAATAATGAAATAAGTGAACCTGACAAAGGAGTAAAGCTCTAAAGAATAAAGAATAAAGTTTGAGAAATACAGGACTGCTTTTCTATTCTCTCTCATGTCCACCTTCTGCCCACAGATGGGCAAGGTCTAACGTCCCATCTTCAAGAGGGGAAGTCACAGCTACAGTCATATTGCATGCCTAACAAAGTGAGCAGGCAATTTTAGTTGCTTCAGAAAGAGAATTTTTGTGTGCAGGTAAAAGGAAAGGTTGCTCTTTCAGAGCTGCTAGTGAAGTTGTTTGCTGGCTCAAAGCTCGTGCTAATGCAGAAAGTGGCACATCAGGATGTATGAACTCATCAGAGCTCTACTTGGGCAGGTTAATCCTCTGCCTGCCTCTGGCTCTGCACAGGAGGAGGAGGAGGAGGCACTGCATGGGTTACTCACGTCCAGCACGAGGAGGAAGGGTGGAAGGGTTTCCAAGTGAGGGCACAAGGGAGCTGTGATTATCATCCTTCTCTCCCATAAGAGCTAGAGGAGATGTAGCAAGACATATTGGAGAGTGAAGGGTATGTTCGAACAGCTGGGGTCTTCTGTCAAGAGCAAAGCTTATACAGTTCATGCATACTTCAGTTTGCTTATATTGGAGGGTTCTGATTGACGTCAGGCTGAATCTGAGTCAGCAGTGTGCCCTAGCACACTGTACCCTGTGGGGTATCAGACCCAGCACTGCCAGCTGGGTGAGGGAAGGGTTTGTCCTGCTCTGCTCTGTGCTGTGCGGCCTCACCTCAAGCACTGTGTGCAGCGTTGGACACAATGAAAGAAGATTATAACACTATTAGAGAGTATCCAAAGGAAGATTACAAAGATGGTCTGGAGGGCAAAATGTGTAAGGAGTGGCTGAAGTCCCTTGGTTTTCTCAATCCAGAGCAGAGGAGGCTGAGGGGAGGCCTCATGGTGGCTGCAGCTCATCAAGGGAGCAGAGTGGCAGCGCTGATCTCTTCTCTCTGGTGACAGTGACAGGACCTGAGGGAATGGCATGGAACTGTGTCAGGAGAGGGTCAGTTTGGGGGTCAGGAAAAAGTTCTTCACCAGAGAGTGGTGAGCATGGAGCAGGCTCCCCAGGGCAGTGGGAACAACCCCAAGCTGCTGGAGTTCAAGGAGCATTTGGGCAACACTCTCAAACATAAGGTTTGAATATTGGGTGGTGCTGTGTGGAGCCAGGAGCTGGACTCAAAAATCCTTGTGGGTCCCTTCCAGTTGGGGATATTGTATGATTCCATGATTATTTTGGAGGAATTCACAGACTTCACATGCATCCCCTCCCCTCAGTCTTTCTCCTGGGCTTTGCTACTTTGTATAACCAAACTTTTGCACCAGTTTGGACCCAAAACCCACAGAAGAGTTCTGGCCAAATTTGAAGGTTAGCGGAAGGTCACAGGGAAACAGAAGTAAATACACAGCAGTGAGCATGATAGTGGTGAAGGAATGGACAAAATGCCATTGCTCATGATAGGATTTACAATTCTATCTGATTTGGCTGTTGAGGGAAATGTGATAGGAACGTTTGAGAGCCCCCAGCTCATTATGGCAGCCTGGTGGGCACTCCTGTTTTTCTGAGCTAGAGCTCTGTCCTCTGATGGCACACAAAAAAGCTACAATAAAACAAGCTCCAAAGCAGATATAAAATCTCACAGCACTGCTGAACTTTGTACAGTTTAATTAAATGCCTAATTGTATTAAGAAACAATAATTTGGATTATTGGATTTACCACACAATAGTTTTCAAATGCATGACAAACCCAACAATTAAAAGTATTCTGTTAAGTGGGGCAGCAATTGGAGTTCTCTCATTCTTCATGTATCTTGAAAGTATCTTTCTGAAACCCTCATTAAAAACACATAAATGAAAAAAGGGAGCAGGGTGTTTCTCAGGAGCACTTTGAAAGAAAGAAAGTACTTCACTGGAACTTTGCTCTAAAATCATAATTATCAGTAACACTGACTGATTTGCTGAGCCTGAATAGTAGCTCATTTCAGCAGCTTAATTTTTCTTTCCCTGCATGTCCATGTATACCACATCAGGTATCTGAACTGAGCAGCAGAAGCAAACATTTAAATTCATTACTCTTGGTCTGTGGTCATCGTTCTGACTCCATATCAGCTGCTCTGAACAGTCTTTCTTGAAATCTAAAAGAAGATGTTGCTTAATCTTAAGGATACCTGGGAGCCAAGGTGTCTGTAGCAAAAGCAACAAACAAGCAATGTGGATTTAGCTAGATTAGTGGCTTTTCATCTTTCCAGACAACAATCTTTTATATCTGATGAAAGGAAAACTGATTTAGATTTCTGAAATTTGAAAACATAGTTAAAAGTTAAAGAATGGAAACTCAGGATGCTTGGCACTAGTCATAGTGCAAAACCACAAAACCAGACAAATGTTGGTTTCCTAAAGAAATTGGAAATGCTGCGAGCTGATTTCCATCACAGAAGCTTGCTTGAAATGTCACCAAAATATGACTCCCAGTAATTACTTCTAGCACTGGACAAATATTGTTGTTCCTGACCAGCAGTGTGAAAGTAACACAAAGTGAATATGTGGAATTCTGTCTAAAACAAGCAGCTCCACATTATTTGCTCAGCTCAAGAGAAGCATTGTTCTGTGAATATTTACCATAACAGAAATCTGAGCACAAAATTTCAACAATAGCTTAAATAATCCTTGATCAGAGAGCAACAGGCTGGCATTAAGTGCCAGAGAGATTAAATCTTCCTTAGAGAAAGATATGGAGTTGCAGGCCTAAGAGCTGTTCCAGTTGACTTAACTGGAGGAGCTGCTCCTTCCTGACACTCATGGGGTGCCAAGAGGGAGCAGAGCAGAGCCATGGTCCCCAGACAAGGCTGCAGTGGCATCTACACCTCTGTCCACCCAGAAAATAAGAGATATTGGGAAGGGTCCTTGCAGAGAGGCACATCTTCCCCACAGTATCCCTATGGCTGTCTGCCTTTGGTAGCCCGGAGGACCAAAGATACAGTGTAGTCAGTCCTGATTTACCTTCATCTGTAAGAGCTGAAGTACTGGTTCCATCCAGCCCATTATCCCACTGGGGTGGGCTGGCAGGAGGTGACACAGCTTCAACTACACTCAGAAAAAAAGGCATGAGAAAGGATGTCCTGCATTCAGTCCTTGGTATTGCAGGCTACTCCACCATCTAGAAGTGTAACTTTTTTTTTAAGACAGCTCTTGGTAAATCATTGTTGTTTGCTATCTGCAAAATAAAGGAAAATAGGTTGGCAGCAAGTGGAGGTGCTGCACCCTTCTGTGCTTGGGAACGGGAGCTCCCAAACTGAATCCCATCTGCTCAAGACTCAAAGCCCTGCAATGCTTATCTTTGAAGGGTTGCAGGATAATAATCTGCAGTTTGTACACACGGATCTTGAGTTATTTGGGCAGGTTTGAGGGCACCACAATAGCCAGCTTAACCAAATAATCTACTTGTTCTTAGTGCTTTCCCTCATTAAAGCATTTTAGAAACCCTGCCTTAATTAAAGTTCACAGCACTCCTACAAGTTAGTAAAATGTCATTATCCCAATTTTACAGATGGAGAAGTTGCAACAGAGAGGTGAAATGCTTTGCTTGAGGCCTTAGGAGACTGTTTCAGAGGCAGGATTAACAGTTGGGAGTTTTTGGCTCTGTGCATCCCAGCCAGCCTCTGACGGCATCACGGGGGAGCTCAGAGCAGCACCAGAAACTTTGGCCTGCTTAGAGGTTCTCTGCAGCCCTCTGTCCTGGCTCTGATATAGCTAAGGAGCCAGTGTGGCCACTAACATCTCCTCTTACCCCCATGCTTCTTATCTCTCCCAGCTGGGCCACGCCAGATTTGTAATAAGAAGGAGTAAAGCTGCAATGTGATCTTGCTCTGGCCATCACAGAATCTCAAAGCCATCCTGTGAGCAGAAAGGGACCCAAAGAGACACAGCAGCCTCTGGTGCTGGGCCAAACTGCAGTTGTCCCTGCACCACCTGTGACTGGTGCTGGATTCAAGGCTTGGGACTTGGTTCTTAAGACACCATGCCTCACTGAGCCACAGACATAATGGTGACCACATGCATATCACGGGTGATTAGCAAGCTGATTCAAACCCTGGTCCAGACAGCTTGCCATTTGCAACCCATCTAATGCAGTGTAGGGTGCAAACTTCTAGTCTGAGTCATGCAGCAGGGACCTGGAGTTGGCTATCCCACCCTTGGAGCCGCCACCCTAGCCAGAAGGCTCAGAAGGGTGCAGCTGACACTCCCGCACCTTCCATTTTCATGTAAATATTCAGGTTTCATTTTTCCCATACAAAAGGTAACACCCTTTCTATGTGCAACATATACGTATATAAAAATATATATTTCACCACAAAGCAGGACTATCAGCCACTGCTCAGATGCAATTCCAAAAGTGGACATTGAACATTTGGGTTGAAAGGTACCTCAGGAGGTCCACCGTCCCATCTTCTGCTGTAAGCAGGGCTGGCTCTGAGATCCATCTGATCAGGGCACTCAGGTTTTATCCAGCTAGGTCTTGAAAACCTACAAAGATGGAGACTGTACAACAGCCCAGGGCAAACTGCTCCAATACCTGATTTTCCTCACGATGATTTCTTCCCCCTGTGTTCTGTTGGAAGCAGTTGGATAATTGTCCTAAAAAGAAATGTCATTTCACCTGGTTGTGGCCATTCCAATTAATATTTTCCTTTCCTTGAACCTCTGCTAAAAAATGTAAAAGAGTCCAGACTATATTTTCCTATAGATGTTATCACAATAGCACACTGTCAAGATCTCATGCTGCAGGCTCATGATTACATCTGAAATTTGATAGGAAAATCTTTTTTTTTTTTTTTTTTTCAGAAAGCAGCAGCTTTTTAAAGGCTTGAGTGTTGTTTCATTTTTCCCCCTCATTTTAATGAGATACTGCTTTCAGATCTCTGTAACGGAATACAGATCAGAGGTCTCTAAAGTGCTCAAGTTTACATCACGTCTTAATACCCTAAGGCATAGGTATCATGATTGTGGTATACTGCTGAGATTCACTTATTATATTCATGTTGCATCAGTAATATTAGTCACTTGTTACTTTCTGGAAATTCTTTTATAGAAACATAATTCTCAACATTTCTTGTAGAGTTCTTTCTATATTTACTTTCCTGACTTGAGGGAAAGAAAAAAGAAAAAGTGAAAAAACTGTAGCACAGGTTCCAATCTTCATAAGGAATTATAATGGCATCGTTTTGCTGCTGCTTTCTGCAAATTTGCAGACTCTAAAGTAACAGTGGGACCAATGGCCAAGGTATGAATCTCCTCCTAGCGGTTATACCTACACTAAAGCCATGAACTTCATGCACTGTGGTCTCAGGCAAGTGAAAGAGGAATGCAGGTCTCATTTGGCCCTTGCTAATAAGTTGTGACATGATTCTGTGTTAGAGTAATCCTAAGCATCAAGCTGGCTGTGCCCGTAACTGTATGTTGTGTAGCTGTGAAATATTCTGCTTTGCCTGCTTTGTCCTGTGTAGAAGCATCACTGTACCTGCATACCATGAAGCAGAGCTGAGGCTTGGTCCCAAACACCTGCCATGGGACTCACATGGTGAGCAAGACAAAGGTAGCACCAGAAATCAATGGACTTGCATGAGTGTGTGAGGAGTTGGGTGTAACAGATAGGAGATGGGGAAGTGAGGACAGACTATTTTGTAATTGGTATTTTCTAGGAGTATTAATAGAAGAATACTTTCCATGGAATGAAATATGAGGTATTGCCCTAAAGCTGATGTTTGTTCACTTATCTTGAGGACCATGTCCTCCTACACCTCAAATGCTGCAGATGTGAGAGCAACAACCAGTGGCCACGCTTAAGGGCAATCATTGAAACCCCAGTGTGAGTCATTCAAGGCTCACTCTGCTTTCTTCTTCCTCCTGAGTGTCTGCTGCCCCCATTGTCAATCCCTCCCTCATCTTTCACCTGCTCCTCCTAGCAGCAGGAGGGGATGCTCATGGCAGCCAGCTCTGCCTTGCTGGAGGGGAGAAGTGAAGCAGGGAAACCTGGTCAGACCAACAGGCTGATGTGGGTGCTACATGTTCTGGGCTTCACAGTGAGCCAGCCGTATGAACACTCTTGTCACTCTGCACTTAGCATTTCACTGAAAATTCTGTGCACATACCTCCTGCAGAAAAAAATAGTTGAGGGCAGTCCACATCCTTTTAAAAGCAGGCAGTTGCTGAAATGACATTGTGCTAAAGGGGACACACAATCCTATCAATTTGCTAACCTTCTAGATCAAAGTGATATTGAATTAAGTACAGAGAAGAAAAGAAATCAATGGAGTTCTGTGGAGTTTCCCCTAAATTTAGTTTGGAGGATCTTATTTGTGCCAGAACCCTCAGCTGTTGTCCCTGACATCTCACTCCAGGGCACTAAATGCACACAAAGCTCAGGAGCAACCTCACTGAGGCTCGCAAATGGGACAGGGCAGCACAGCCAGTAGGGCCCAGGAGCCCACAGCTTTTAGTGATGGAAGAGGTCTGCACAGCAGCTTGTGAGAAATGTGCTGCATATGCTTCTGGCAGCTTGCATAGCTCGCATTGAAGAGCTGCTGCATGGAGAAGATCTGGGAAGCAGCACCAGGCACACTGATGGCTGTCACCTGGAGAGGTGTGCAGGGCTTTCCCCAAGCACAGGTCAAAATGAATTTCTGCTGCAATAACATACGCAGTGCCTGAGGCTGGATTTTGACTGCTGAATGGGTCCTTGCACTGTGAACACACTCCCCGTAGCCAGTGGGAGTCTGCTCAGAGTAATATGTTACCCACCATGAGCAAATGAACCACAGCATGGTTCAAATAATATTAAAGGGCCCAAGTCCAAAAACCACATTTCCAGCTGCTAGGAACTGCATCAGGCAGGGACCTTCCCTGGTTTCAACAGCATCACCTGCATGGGTAGAATTACTCACATGCACAAGTAGGATCAGCAGTTTTCTTAGGGTAAGGATTGCCTGTCTGTGTCTTGTGAGAGTAATTGCATATTCTGCCGGTGCTTAAATTTTAATAGTGGACACAAACTATTGAAACTGGGAGAAGGATTGCAAGTGTGTTTTCTTGCCATACTCCATTTTCAAAGGCAAAATACCTGCTGTAGGAGAAACACACAAAAGAAGTGGCAAAACCCCAAACCTTCTACTTTGTGTAGTGCTAGAAATGCTGCAGTCTCCTAAGGCTTATTCCATAACCAATGGTTATGTGCACTCTCAATCTGCAAGACAGATTTTGAAGAAAAGCAAATTATATACTAGCACATCTTATTTGTCTCCCCACAAAAAGAAAGTAATTTATTGCAGTAAGCAAATACAACAAACACAGCAGAGACTGAAACCTACTGCTATTTTATGGAAAATATTATTTGTATCCTACATTATTTTCACATCAATGGTGAAATACTGTTGGTGAGAAAAGGGGAGTTATGGAAGGAGGTGCTTTCACCTGTAAATTCGTAATGCTGGAACACAGTAAAATATATTAGACACTTTTGGTCTTCGAAGTTATAGATTATTTCCCTTAGTCTGAGGGAAGCATGTGTGGAGAGACAGCTATCAGCTGTTCAATATCACAGAACAACACCTCTAACACTAATATACTTGTAGCTCCAAAAACAAAGTGATCTTCCTTTCTTTTCTGAAATAATCACCTATTTTGTACCAATTAAAAAGTGGAAAGTACCCGCTGCCTGTGGTGTTTAACAGGCATACTCATGATTAAATGAGAAGGTGTGAAGGACAGGTTTCATAGATACTGAACGTTTTCCCGGCTGGAAGCAGCCCGGAAAAGCACTGAAGACATGTTCCTAGAAGACCTAACCCCCTGCAACAATGCATAATTTGCACTAATTATGTTTATGGCCATTATGTCTAGCACTATGGCTTGGCTTCTTTAAACATGCAGGAGATCCACAGTTGTATCAAAACTTTATTTTGTGTGTCTCTGTGCACTGGGCTTTCTGTCTTTGAGTAGAGTACTCTTTTATCAGGTGTGCAATAAACATTTTCTTCAAAGACTGATTTCACAGCAGAGGCTTCTCTGTTTAGATTTTTTTTTGCATTCTACAACCTGGAAGTGATTTGAAGACATTTAAACAACACATGAAATATTTAGTTGCATTTTGAAATGTAAAATTTGCAAGCTATGGTTAGTTGTACATGCCAAAAATAGCTTTTCAAGAATGTTCAACCAAATGCTTTGCTTTTATCATAGTATGCAGAGAAGCAAACCAACAAACGTTCAGGTTTAGATGGGATGATATTGCTTAAAAATCATCCAAAGTTTTTATATATCTGGAAAAAAAAAACTGTCTTGAAGTGATTTTGTTCTGAAAATTCTTAGCTGATCTTTTGTTTTTTCCTTCTTTCCATGGATGACTGTGGAGGTCTGCAAGACAGCTGCCTCACTATGCTGGTGAATGCCCTGCTCCACTCTATGAGCACTAGCCTGCAACACAGAACAATCCTGACAAAAAACAAGTATGATACTTCTTCACCAGCTCAATTGCAAATTATATTAAAAAAAAAATTCAACAGCATTTGAATCCTCTGTCTGCAGACTGTCTAAAAGGGGAGACTGTTCTGACATGCTCTGACACATGGTACCTGCAAGAATCTTCTATCCAAAGTAGGTGAACTATTATTTTCTTAATATTTGAAAGACTATTTCCAAAGCTGTTCTCAGGCCAAAAGTAACCATTTTCCCTACTTGTTGTAACTACATAATTATTCTCCATCAATTTTATATACTCAGAATATGCATACACAACTACTTTCTAAGTAAAATGGAAGAAATGTGAGAAAACTAGCTTTTGCCTCCAGAAAATAATAAATATTTCACTTACAGGAGTCCTTGAAGACAGATTTTCTTTTCTTTCCTGGATTCCACTGACAACAGAAATTGATTCCCCGCACTCTCTTCAGAGAACAAGTATTTGGCATAGCTGCAAAACATGCCTGCCTAATAATAATGTACCCATAAGAGCATGTATGTGTACATGCACATACATATACAATGAAGTACCACTGTTTTGAAAAACTGCTGAAGACATATGCAACATTTTACTGGGGCCTACCCAACCTAGCACTGAGAATGGCTTCTTGAACTGTCGGAAAGCAGGAAGGAGAGTGAGCCCTGCTGAGGGTAGTAAAACCACCAGCGGCACGATCTAGCAATTGGTTCTTGCTGCTGCTGAATACTAAAGAGTCCTCGGCAGTCCTGCATGCAGTTGTGCTAGCAAGCATCAAAGTGGCCTCAAGAAGAATGTATGTATCTTTCTATTTATTCCTTCTTGTTCACCAGGTTTCTCCTCTGCTCCCACCCCCAAGGGACATGTACTAAGGAGGAAGAAACTTGCTCTGGTATTTTGGGCATTTCAGCAGAGGCTGACGCTGCCTACCTGACCAGCTTACCAAAAAGCAGCACACAGAGCATGATTTCAGTGCTGCCGGTGACAGGAGCACAGGCAGAAGTGTTTCTGCTGACTGCCTTGCTGGTTTCGAAATGAGCCTGCAAAATTTATTAGATGTAGCCATCTGCTTCTCAGTCATTCTCCTACACTACCCCTGACAGTGACTGACAAGAGAGAAACAATGAATTTACAGCAGTGGGTGAGAATCAATTACTTTTCTGTTCCCTGCTCCAGAGCTGCTATAGTTCTTACGGTAGAAACGGAGTATCTGCTAACAAATTTTGTCCGGACTTTCAAAGGGTGGACTGAGCTCTCATGGTCATTACAAAAATGAATGAAGAAGAATATGCAAAAAAGTTGCAGTTTGCAATTGTTATATTTTATAGTAAAGAGGAAGATTCCCCAGTAACAGCCCAGTGGTTTTTGTTTGTTTGGTTTGGTTTTAAAAGCACCCCTTTCAAAGGCTGTTTCAATTCTTGTCAAGATATATCCATTGATTTTAAAAGGTTTTGAATATGGCTGTGAATATATATTCATCAAATAAGGAGTTTTTGTTAGCCGATTCCAGTCTTCAAAATATATTTTATGGTTGGTGGGTTTTTTTGGTCACAATTACATAATTTTCATGGCAAATTGACTTTTGGTTGTGAATGCTCCTTTTGAATACTTTTATTCCATTACTAATGAAAACTTAAAGCATCATTCTTTTTCCCCCAATATTATATGACATGAAAGTCAAATCTATGTAAATAATTGCATGTTGCCAGAAAGAGAGAACAAATTGCTTTGATTCACCTATATTTCAAAAGTGATGCTTTTTTTTTTTTTGCTTCTTCCATTCCAGATCTAAAAAAGAAACCATTACGTCCCAAACTTTGGCTACATTTCAAACTACATCAGCTGATCTGACAAAGAATAGGACTTTGACCTGCAAATTTGGTGTGAAAAAGTGGGAACCTTGCTGAAGGTGATCAGTGATTTGAGGCAGCAGCATAGCTAATTTATTTCAAGTTTAAGAGATGAAAGAAAGAGGGGAAAAAAATTGCTATCATTTCTTGCCTGCAACCTGCAGTTTATTCCGTGCATATTCTTGGTAGATATTTGTGGAAGAAGCCATTCACAAGTAAAGAGAAGTGCCAGGGAAAGGAGCCTTCAGACCGGCTGCTGTGGGAGGTGAGCGCTGAAGAGCACAAGCGCCTACACTTGCACTGCCTGAATGCTTGGTGGCATGCACAAGAATGGCTAAACTGGATCTGCTTCCCTCTTTAGCTTGCCTTTCTTCTCCAGGGGTTCACCTCCACCCTGAGATGGTTGTGCCATGATGCATGGGGTTCCTCCTCCCCTGACAGGCAGCACCTGGGTGCCATCTTGGTGGTCCAGTAGCTTGGTGTCCTGGCTGTCCCATGGTGACAAGTCCTGAGGCAGTGAAATCTAACTCTCTCTTGTACAGTGTACATCCTATTGCTCTGCAGATTGGTAGTATCTGCCTAAAACTTTGCTCATGCTTCTAGCACACCCATGCTCACCACGGGATAGAAAATAGTGTGTGTGGGTAGTCCAAGATGAGTCCATATGACCAGTGTCAGACTTCTCAGAGGCTTGTTTCGCATACAAGTCTCTGGTCAGCTGCTCTTCTCCATTTTAGGATACTCTGTGGCTGGCCACTATGCTCACTCATATTTAAGAAGACCCAAGCCCATAGCAGGGCAGTGCTCACATTCACTGCATGACTTGTGCTGCAGCTGGAGGGTGCTGGGGAAGTCAGCGTGCCAACAGCGAAGCTTGCAAAGTAGCCAAAAGAAAACATTTATGATGGGAGAAAGCAGTATAGTAGGGCACGCCTTGCCATTAAGGCACATTCCTGGTCAGGGGCTGGACATTGCCCTCGAATGGGGCCCTGCTGGTGGAACAGGCAGAGGAGCTCCTGCAGCTCCCTGGGGAAGCTGGTCATAAGGGAAGAGAGCAGCCCCTGTGATGCTGAGCATTGTCAAGGAAGGAACATATCAGAGTGTGCTTAGAAGCAGGACATGATGACCATGTAGAGTACAGACTTGATAGATACTGGAGTATTCAAAATGAAACTGTTGTGTTAATTTTGGGGAAAGGGAAAGCTACATAAATATAAACAGTTCAGCTATTGTTTGTGAGTAGCTTTTTGTATCAGGAAGTACAAAGAAGTATTTGCACAGCATTAGGTCACCACAGTGAGAAAGAAACATTTTGTTGTAGTGAGCCATGCAATAGGACAATTGTGTCCCTAAGCCTTAAAGACATAAAGATGTGATTTATAAAAGAAAGGGGAGAATATATAATGTTATCTGCTGGAATTGCTACAAGGTCATTAAAGTGATTTGCAGAAATACCCACAACTCACCAAGAAATACCATCTGTGTCTCATTTCATCCATAGCAGAAGAAAACTGGCACAGGCAGAGAGTCTTGTTGAAAGCACTGAGTGCATTGCATGCCTTCTTCTGTGTAGCCCAGCAGCCTAGCAAAGCACTGAAATCAAGAGCTGGGGTCAGTTAACATCTACCTGAACAGACTGTCAACTTACAAAGTTGGCTTCTATAGTCTATTATTTTTTTTTTTTTAACCCATGCTGCACTGGTTACCTGTCACTCTTGCATGAGAGCAAACTGCAGGAAGCAGAGGCAGAAGCATTTCTGGTACACTCAGGAGCAGTCTCACTGTGACTACAGCCATCTGTATTTTGATTTTAGAACAGCAACTCTCACTGTAGTATCTTTGCACTCTCCAAGAGGTAATCTCTGAAAGTAAACGCGTCTGCTCCCCTGAGTTGCCTAGATTGGATTCGTCCTTTAATTCCATGTTCTGGTGGAATTGCTTATGTAACGGGCTTTTTCACTTCATTATACTAAGGTTATAATTCCAGAGTATGGAGAATTAGGCAAACATTTCTTATCACACAACTGCAGCCCGTGGGTGTGATGGGCTTAGGGCCAGCATCTCTGAACAGACAAATGTTTTTTGTCATTTTGAAGAGTTAGGAAATCAGACAGATCACACAGAAATGAGGAGTAGTAAATGTGTTTCATTAAAAAATGTTTTCTCAAGATGGTTTGAACAAAAATATTGAATATTGGAAATATTGTTATTACACCTTTTTCAGCACTGCAAACATAGGCCAGCAGGCCCGTTTTATATGGGTAAGTAGTGGGGGATGGAAATGAGTAGATAAAGACAAACAATTTAACATGCATTGATGGAGAGGATGATTGCAAAACAAAACGATCCCAAAGTCTAGAGGGGAAGATGTATGAGGAGTGGCTGAGGTCCCTTGATTTGCTCAACCCAGAGCAGAGGAGCTGAGGGGAGGCCTCATGGCAGCCTGCAGCTCACAGGGAGTGGAGGGACAGCGCTGAGCTCTGCTCTCTGGTGACAGTAACAGGGCCTGACAGAATGGCTTGGAACGGTGTTTGTTAGGGGAGGGTCAGGTTGGATATCCCCTTCCAACTGGGGATATTCTGGTACTCTATCTCCAGGTAGTGGCTGAGCGTATCCCCAGCAGGGCAATTAGGCCTCTGGAGGTTATGCCAGATTCCTGCATTTCCATTCTGGTTCTGGCAGGCTTGCTGTGAGGCCACAGGCTTGTTGTTTCTGCCTTTTTGTCTTCATTTGTCCACCTGAGAGAGCTAAAATTCAGGCTTTGAGGATTAGTTATTTAATAAATTCTGTTGTGCTTTGCATATGCAACACATGATTTAGGCATTCCTGTGGCTGTGTCCTGTGCTGTCATTAAAAGCCCAGGAGTGGTTGTATAACAACAGGTGATCATATTTTAGCAGCTTATTTCACAGATGCATCAGGTTGCAAACACAATGTAATGTGATTTCAAATACAGTATATGAAAATGTTATAAGCTCTCCCATTTGTTTGGATTAGCATAAGCTCTCTGCTCTTCCTCTCCTCATCTAATTTCCCACATGTTTAAACTATAAATACAGCTGAATTTAAGTGTAATCCTCATGCCTTACCAACTCATCTTCATCAAAAAAAGCACATCATTAAGAAAAAGCAGTGTCCAGGGGACTAGCCCCCTGGTTCCAAATACAGCGCAGGCTTGCCACAGCTGAAAAGCTAAAAATCACACTTAACAGTGATTTAAATTTATCTCTTTAGCATAATAAATCGGTATCAAAGATGCAAAGATGTAGATGCAAAAGAATCTAGGTTCAGGTTTATCAAAGCATTTCTGTAATTTTAGGATGCCTTATTTCATAAACACTTATTACATGTAAGCAGTCATGGTGCCTGAAGAAAACATGCAGTTTAATCTATTATTGATTATTTTTACAATCTTCAAAAGAATCTGGAGTTTGTCTTGGGGCAGAAATGGAGAAGCTGAGCATGTAGTGCTTACCCTGGGGAGCTGCCAGTGCAATTCCACCTGCTAAGTACGTTGTCCCAAACCCAGCAAGCCTGGAAGAGGATAGAGGACATTACATTGTACCCCATTCATATGTAATGGGCAGTCAAACGGAATATGTTTGCTTTGGGGTTGGCCTTTTTGCTTGGTACAACGAACGTTTCTGCAAGAACCAATAACTTCAACTGGAGGACTGTCTGGGACCTGAAGAAACTCATCACCAAGAAGCTGTATAGAGAACCTTGTAAAATGGTCTCTCTTTGGCATGCTTTGCCCCAGCTAAGGCTGTGTCCCAGTGCAGGTTTGAGAACCATAGCAAAGGTAACACCAGCTAGACTGGAAAGTGATTTACGGGGTGAGTGAAATCAACAGAGGAAATGAAAAATCACTTCTCAGGAATACTGAAGGAAGATGTAAGCGCTAAAATCTTTAGAAAAACTCTTTATTCCCTAGAATTCAGATACTCAGATTCCTCTCAGTTTCTGCCTGCTGTGCCGTGCAGAAGACAATGACTACTGAAAGAGATAGTCATTGGAGGCACAAGACCATGTAGTTTGATTGAGATGTGCTTTCTCAATAAAATACGAGAGAAGCAAGGCACCAAGAGTGGCCTGGTGCAATTCTCACATGGTGGCAGGACAGCCTGTGGAAGAGGAAATGGTCAGGAAAACCTGTGGCATGCAACAGAAATGTCACTGGCAATTCTGAATTGGGCCGTGGGTCAGTTTGGCCCAGTAT
The DNA here is from genome assembly GCF_002078875.1 of Numida meleagris. Classification (NCBI taxonomy): domain Eukaryota; kingdom Metazoa; phylum Chordata; class Aves; order Galliformes; family Numididae; genus Numida; species Numida meleagris. The sequence continues at coordinate 82,902,836 of NC_034410.1, forward strand.
TGATTCTCTGACCATGGTCATAGCAGCCGCATAAACAAGAGTAGAGAACAGGTTAGGCATGTTTTCCGAGAATATTCTTCTAGCCTTTGAAAGTCTCTTGATCCAGAAAGGTAATTCTGGCACTTAAAAGCCCAAGTAGATGTTTGTAAATTTACTTTGTTGCTTTCAAGCTAGTGTGATTGTTTTCCCCCATCTCTGCAAAGAATCATTTCCTTTGGCTAACTCTGACCTGGTCACCCTCTAGTGCCATTGAATGGGACAGCAGGCTTACATGAGCCAAGCAGCAGTCATTCCCCACCCTCCTTCCCACACTGCTTGATGCTGCTGGCACATCCATTCTTGGACGGGTCCATTCCCAGGCTGAAGGCTCCTGGTTTCTGTGGTGGCTCCTGGTGTGGAAGCCATCCCAAAACTTCAAATAAACTCTTCACCCTGAGATCACCATCATCTTTTTCACAAGTTTAAAATCTGCTGGCATAAAGGATCTTTTTTTCTTTCACCATTGCATCCATCCTGTGAGGTGAATATCACCCCTTTCACATTGCCCAGACTCACAGCCATGAGCCTTGCTCTTACAAACTGCTCAGCCCCATTGCCAGGTCATGCTACAAGCTGACAGCCAATTTTCTGTTCTTGCCCCACCTCATTCCCCAGCACTTTTTCAACACTGATGCTTTCCGCGTGCCTCCAGCCCCATCGAACAGCTACATGTTTGTTCATTTATCCTAGTTGTATTAGCTTGCATTGCCCAGGTTGAATTTTACTACTGTATCCTCCAAATAAGGTTTCTGCCTGCATGATAGAGTCTTCGTTTCCTACTATGAGATTAGCTGCAAATTTAATTTGGCAGCTATTCATCCCCTCTTGATACCTACCATTAACAGCAATAAAAGTAGAATTCAACAACTGAGATTCCCAGCACCCTTTGGGTACCTCTTCTTATTTCAATATAAGGTGGTTGATGTTCTGTTTTATCTATTTACAGTCCTCCAAGTAGTGTTCAGTATACAGTGCAACTCCCTGACATGCTATTAATCACTGTCTTTGAAATGACTGTAGAAAAGATATTTGGCTGTGAGCCAGTATTTCTGGGATTGTGTTAACAGTTTTCTGTCCCATTTCAATCCCTTGTGCTGTGCAAAATAACCCCAAATGTTCCTCCCTCAGGGTATTAAGTAAAGATTGCAGCCCCTGCGATAAGAAAAGGTTCTCACAAACATTTATCTGCAGGGAGCTGTTGGGCAGGAAGAAAAGGGTGAGAGCATTGCCACACGACCTTTTCCTGCACAGTGGGCTTCATAGAGGCTCGTGTATTTTTGGGGAGGAACCCTCTTTCCCCATCAGCCTCTCATTGCTACAAATATTGGGGTGCATGTGGATGGCTTTCAGCATCCAGAGCTTTCAGTTTATGTAGATTTAGAAAATCCTTAATTAAACAACAGAAGGCACGTTATCCTGTCTCCTTTCATCAGCTTGGTATCCATCAGCTACAGCTGGCATAAACCAATTATCCCTGTGGCAACCACAGCTTTTGAAAGCTCTTGACACAGATCACTTGCAACCTGTAGGCACCCCTTGCTATTTCTGTTCTTTTGCAGCTGATCAGTGGTTGTGCTGGGCACTGACTTTTCTTCAGGGATGTGCTAGTGGATCTCTGCAGCAATGGCAGCCAGTGGTGGTGCAGCACAGGGGACACTGGACATCATCCTCAGGCAAGGAGGTGTCCTGCTGGTTTAAGCTGATGCTCAGACTTCCTTAGAGTGGCTGTCTGTCCCTGCAGCCCAGTGCTGCCAGGCTGGGTGATGGACACCCTGAGGTAAGCAGCCCCCAAGTTAGTTGTATGGCAGGACTATAACACATGTCCCACTATTCAGGTTCTGGGGAGACAGGAGGTTGTCTCCAGCTGCCTTTAAAGTGCTGTGGCCATCAGTAGGAGCAGCACACAGGGGCAGCAGTAACCCATTGCAACATATCAGAAAGTGTTGCCAGTAGGAGTAGGGAAGTCATTGTCCCTCTGTACTCAGCCCTGGTGAGGCTCTACCTCGAGTACTGTGTCCAGTTTTGGGCCCCTCACTGCAAGAAAGACATTGAGGCCCTGGAGCGTGTCCAGAGGAGGGCGACAAAGCTGGTGAGGGGTCTGGAACACAGGCCTTATGAGGAGCGGCTGAGGGAGCTGGGATTGTTCAGTCTGGAGAAGAGGAGGCTCAGGGGAGACCTTATCACTCTCTATAACTACCTGAAGGGAGGTTGTAGTGAGCTGGGGGTCGACCTCTTCTCTCTTGTAACTAGTGACAGGACGAGGGGGAATGGCCTCAAGTTGCGCCAGGGGAGATTTAGGCTGGACATTAGGAAACACTACTTTTCTGAACGAGTGGTCAGGCACTGGAATGGGCTGCCCAGGGAGGTGGTTGAGTCATGGTCCCTGGAGGTGTTCAAGAAACATTTAGATATAGCGTTGAGAGACATGGTTTAGTGGAGTTATTGGTGGTAGGTGGATGATTGGACTAGATGATCTTGTAGGTCTTTTCCAACCTAGCTAATTCTATGATTCTATGATTCTATATGAGAGGAGGAAAAGAATAATGCCGACAGGTCTTTTGAGGTAGCAACATTTCATGGCTATTTAGTGGGCCGGAGGTGCTTCCTGGGCTGTTGACTCAGCTGGCTCTGCATCATGGCCATGAGCCATAGGTGACCAGAAGCTCAGGAGCTGGGCAGGGTGACACTGCCAATGCCAGCAGCCCTGCAGTCACTTGCTACACAAGGATGCTCATGGCTCAAAGGCAGATTTAGCATTTTTCTAAGTTTGATCCACTTATCTTTCTCCAAGAGCACGGGCCAAAGGCTAGTGTCTTAAACAAGCTTTGCATTAGGTTCCTGGACTGTTGTAATTATGCACAGATAAAATCCTGGAGGATCCAGAGCAGTCTCTCAACTCTTTTTGGTTACTTTATTTAATAAGCTACAGCTCTGGGACTCAAAATTAGATTTCTTTTTAGGTTCGTTTATTTTTCTCCCTCCTTTGAACAGACACATTTGTTACTATCATTTCTTGGTAAATCTACAGCATAGTTTGCAAGTGAATCAATATACAGATTGTCAGAGAGTTGAGAGAATGATTTTGCCCCTCCTTCTGCCTTTTTGGAGCAGAATACTAAGTATCAGTCTGTAGAGTGAGAGAACAATTTTATTACCAAATGCAGAACATGCTAGAATTCCCAGAGTTTAAGTATGAAAGTAGATGTCTAAGAACTAGAAGTTGATAATTTTTATGCTGCATTTAGGGGTGTTTTCTGAAAACACTCAAGTGCCTCCATGTGTACGTAGCTGGAATGACCTTTTAAAAATTGTCTCTTCTGTAAAAAGGTAACAATTTGCAAAATTCTGCTTTTAAATTTTAAGAACTTCTGCAAAGTCTTAAGGCACCATGGAATATTTAGGTACCTCTTTAAGACACTGGTGAATTTAGGCTCTATAATTTTAGCCACTGGAGGGCTCCCCAATTTTTTTAATTAATTTAGTAGGACAGGCAGTATGAAAGAATGGAAGAAGGAACTAGGCAGGGTTGTCTGAGTCACTACCAAAGTCTCTACAAATACTAAATTTCATGCAAATTCTGGGTATTCTGCTGTGCATTCCTCAACAAAAATACTGGAAGAAAACCATTTTAATATTTTGGTAGAACAAGTATTCCTCTATGTGCTGGCCAAATAGCAGGACTGAGTGTAGCAGGCTTATTAGATATAAATAAAAATACATGATCTCCCACAAGTTTTACTTCAGTAAATTGTTCATTGAAGTTAGCACTCCATCTCCTTTCAAACAGCTCTTGAAGTAGTGTATGTGAGTGTGTTCCCTGAGCATCATCAAGCAATGTCTAATGGAGCAGGGTATTTGGAAGCACTCTTTGATGGGGACCTTATTTCACTTTGGAAAATAGCAACAAGTTGACTGACAAGCTCCTCAGAGGCAACTGGCCAGAGAATGTCTTGCATGCTTTTTAATTCATTATCTATGAACATCTCAGCACTGAAGATGGTTGCTCATGGCCAGGTCAGGCTGCAGCACAGAGCAGAGCCTAATCCTGCAACCTACTTTGGCTATTGTGCTCTAAACACCCAACTAACCACCTTGCAAGATCCTATTATTCACTCAAGGCCTCACTTTCCATTAAATGGAAGAAAAAAAAAAGAACAAAGAAACTGACAGATCCCAAGGTGAAATCATATTAAGTGTGCCTGGTAAACCAAGCACATTCTGCTTTTCCAGCTGTAGAGATGTTCCAGACTGTACAAAGCACAGAATCCTGAAGTCACGCGTACTACAGCTTTGTTGGTATGTAGGCAACCAGAGAGGTGACACCACCATGTTTCACCCCTCTGGATGAAAAGTCCATCTAATACACTAACTGGAAATTTTGCTCCAGCTTCACACCTCTGAACCAGAAAAAAAGAAGCAGAATCTCTCCAAGTGTGGTACTCACCCATGTGTTCTGTGATCAAGGGACTTCCTGGTCACCCACCATGTCCATGGCTGATCTCATCAGAGACCTGGTAATGTGCCTCTTGCCATAACTCTGTTCTTGTGCTCTCCGCAAAATGAGAGGCCAGTAACCCTTTGAGATAAAACATTTGTGGGTGAATAGTGGAGGACTCATCGTGGGCATGCTTGTCCCACCAACAGCCATATTGTCAGAATTAGGATTGAATGACTTTTAAATACGGTGCTGCAAAACCATCCATCCTACAGACCTGCTGGCTGTACAAACTCCATGCAGGGCTACCCATGCAGGGCTTTCAACACAGTGAGAAGCAGATTTAGACTTTAACAGAGAGGTACATTTGCTGCTAATAAAATATTAACCTAGTAGAAGGGCTGGTAAAATATTTAAATATCAGACGTTCCTCTACTCTTTGGCTTCCCAGTTGGCACAAATAACTGCCATAGTTTGGAATGTGAACATGTTTCATAGGTACAAAGGCGCTAATTTATAAAGAATTAATCCCTGTACAAGACCAGGCTGGCTGAAATTTCTCTTTCCCCTCTTCATGCTGCAAGGCTCTCAAACATTTCTCTTCATTGAGTTTCTGTGGAGAATTTTTCCACCAACAGGACTGACAGCCTTTTGAGGCCATGTGCTTTATTTCAGAGGCCCAGAGGCTGAAAATGCCCATTTATCCACAAAGCAAGTATTGGTTTCTCACGGACTTTATAAACATTTGTGCAGTAATCATTCAGAATATCTCAAGGTTGACTCATAGAAATGCAGGAGAAGCCAGGGACAGCCCTGAGACCAGAAGAGATGATGAACGAAGGTACAAGGTCATGACAAATGTAGTGTGGCTACATAGAAGTGGTACAAGTGGAGCTCCCTCAGGTCATGAGAAGTGAACAGAAGCAAGAGGAGCACATAGTGACCTTCACCTTGTGTAATGGGAGTACACATGCCTGTTTGTCCCACAGCAATGAAGGCCACCCTTGAATTACAGATGGTGTGAAACAGAACTACTTATTCTGATGTAGTACTCTGTGAAAAATTGGGAATTACCATTTCCTAGGCTCTATCTCACACCTTTTCTGACCGTGAAGGCTTCAGTCACATTTTCCTCACTTCTCCCTTGAGAATCCTCCTAACTTTTGTACCTCCTCACCGATAACATCCGTACACTGAGAAAACACAACTGCGATTTTAATGGGGATGTTCTGCACTTTGGGATTAGAGATTGGGATTTATTGCTTCCTCTTACCCAATTTATCTCCTTCCTCAAATTACTATTTCTCATGACTTCAGAGCCAAGCTGCGTAACACCTGCTGTGTTCACCTACAGAGGCACTGTCTATGTGCTGCAGACTCATTCATCTCAGTAAGCGGAAGCAGTGGGTGGGAGAGGGGAAATGACCTCAGAACTGAGTGAGAGGCAACAGCCAATTTACCTTATGCAGAGGCACCACAGTCACCCTACAGTGCCTTAGCAGAGGCTGCTCCTTCTTTGCCACAGGCAAGTCTGGGTCTTCTGTTGTGCTTTGAAGATATGTTCTTGGTTCACTCTGGAAGCAAAACCAGTTGGTACCAAACAGCACAGGTCAAATTAACTCTCCTTCCTAAAGAGGCACTTCTCACCTCACCAGAGAAGCCCACCTATCCAGCCCACCCCACTGTTCTGAGGCAAGCCCCCTGTCCCACCACATCTCTTGTTCCAGTCATCTCTGCAGCAATGCCTCAAATACACGTATACAGAGAAGCACCTTCCAGACATATGTGTTGATCATTAGCTAAATATATTAAATTAAACCACAATTTGGCATTAGAGTTGTCATGGAACTTTAAAATCATTAAGTGTTCAATTATTTCCTAGAAAAGCTTTGAAGAGGTGCTTTTAAATTCAGCTCTCTGGCTGCTATCAGTGTATTGCAGAACAGGACATTTGCATACCCCTGGCCTGGCTGCTGGCAGACTTCCTGCCTTTTATTTCATTGGGTCTAAATGCAGATTGTGGCCATAATGGAAAGGTTGGTCAAAGTGTTTTTTACTGTTTGGTTTTAAAAAAATTACATTATAAACACTTCTTAAAAAAGATCCTGTTAATCTCAGCTTGGCCTGTTGCCTGGGAAGTTTTCCTTATAGCGTTTAATATTAAATATGGCTCTTGAAGATTTCTTTATTTGCTGAATTGTTTGTAATTATTTCTGTTTTCATCACGGTTCAAAATTGGTTATTTCATGAGAACACAGGTAAAGATGAGACTTTACCTACATTTCATGCAAAAATCACTATCGTTTTGTTAATTTGTAGCAGCTATTTCTACTGCATTAGCCTGTGGAAGATGAGAAAGGGAGAACTGAAAGGTTTCTGTAAGAATGCCTAAAGAAATGGCAGAAACACGATACAGCTTTCAAACACGGACAAGGCTTCATTCTTTCTGTCTTGTTTGATAAAAAACGAACTACACAGTGAATGCTGTCGCTTCATGTTACACCTGTCAAATCGTTAGTAAGTGGGTGTCCAGGGAATTCGATCATAAGCAAAGGGAATGTTCCCCTCATTTGAAAGGTATCTCATTATGTATATTAATTTAACTATTGACTTTAAGAAGGCAAAATAAGCTGTTTTCAAAGGGATTCAATAAAGTAAGATCCGCCTGGACCTTTGCAGGCTATTACGAGAGACGCTAATGTTATGTATCAATGGAAATATACAGAGAGAATACATGTAATATAATTATTCATAAAAGAGAGCTAAATCACTGAGCAGTTACACATCACTTAGGCTGAAAATATCTTCAATTAAGGTAGGAATGAAGTAATATTACATTTTATGAAAGTTCTCATCAATAAGCCTGACACATGCCATCTCCCATTTAATAACGTATTTTACTTCTTATAATTATCCTCTTTTTCCCCCTGGTTCAAGAAACGTAGGAGAGGTCTCACAGAAATTCTCACAGAAGTGAAATGTAGTTTTGGGAGGAATTTAACCCTTGTGTTTTAGAGGACAGAATAATCCCCACCTGGGGATGCTGGGAGGCATTTTCGTGTTTAGAAAGAGCACTGGGTTGTACCATCAGGACGGGACAAGAGGGAGCACTGCTTGAAACCAGCCTGCAGCCAGTGAGCTGCAGAAACAGAGCTCCTTGTCTCTGTTAATATCGTAAATGCTACTCTGTGTACATGGCAGGGATGTACTGCACATCATCCCACCCCCTGCACCTGGGTCTTGGTGTCTGCAGCATGGAGATGGAACCAGGCTGGAAGGCAACCCAGGGCACCAGGCAGCAATTCCCATGGGCAGCCTTGCTTAGTTTGGCCTCACACAAGCTCTCTTCAGTCAGGAAGCAGTGAGGCTGTGGCTCCCGACATGCAGCTCTAAAAGCAGAGTAATCAGAAAAAGCAAAGCCATTGAGCAGCAGCGATTATAGAGCAACTGCAGGGCTACAGCAGTAGCATTGTGGACAGTAGCAGCTAGAAGCCTGGATTTCCATGTCAGTACCTCATGATTCTCTCCTCCCATTATTTCCTTAGAGAAAGGAAGTTCATTGGGATTCAGACATTTGCAATGCCTACTGCCATTCTGAACACCTCTAAATTGTGTAGCACAGGCAGGTCTCCCGCTGCTCTGCTCCTTGGAGCAGTGACTGGAGGCCAGGTGGGCCAGCAGGAACATCACAAAAGGTGTCACACCCCTATGCCAGGCAACTGCCTCCCATGCAGCCTGGCACTGAGACACCAAGGCCTCATATAGTCCAATAAATGAAGGGACCGCTGTCTTTGAGCACCTCTTGAAAAGAAGCCCAGGGACTATGCATGCTGGGGTAAGCTCAAAAAAATCCCAAGTGATGCACAAATCTTGAATAAAATGAATGAAAGATAAAATCACGGAATCATAGAATGGCTTAGGTTGAAGGGGACCTTAGAGATCATCCAGGTCTAACCCTGTGCTGTGGGCAGGGTTGCCACTAACTAGATCAGACTGCCCATGGCCCCATCCAACCTGGCCTTGAATGCCTCCAGAGTTAGGTCATTCACAACCTCTTCTGGGCAGCCTGTGCCAGCGCCTCACCACTCTAAGTGTTAAAAATTTCTTCGTAATATCTAACATAAATTTCCCCTCTTTTAGTTTAAAGCCGTTCTCCCTTATCCTATTATCATGGTTTTATGATTTTTGGTTATCGGTATTCCACATCATAACATCATGTAGTGCACTGGGAGTTAAAGAGTTAATGCTCCAGTTCCGTGAACTGTGGATAGTTCCGGGTACGTGGTTCTCAGAAGAGAAGAAGAACTACATTTCCCAGAGGACTGCTTGCTGTTCTGTTACCATTTTCCATTCAGAGGGAAAGATAAGAACTCTTCACATATCACGAGACATCTCCTTTTTCGCTCTCTTCCCCTCCTGCTTGTCCCAGCAGCATCTCTCTCCCTAGCCGTCTCACCACCAGCATTAGAGTAAAGCATTTTGGTTTTTGGACACTCATTTTATTTATTAGCTCTAATTTCAATTATATTGTATTGTATTGTATTATTTTGCATTCTGACATTTTATTTAGTAAATTAGTTTGTTTCTCCTCAGATTATTGCTGCTGTTTTGTTTTTGGGCCCATTCCCCTACCCTTTTTCCCCTTTTCCCTTTCCTGGGGCATAGGTCTGTGGGTCCCCCTGCCCCATTGGTCACAGAACCAGGCCAAACCTGCCCATAATCCACTGACACCTATAACTATGAGACCGGGTAGAAAGTTGCTCGCCTTCCTGAGATCACCTCAAGTACTAGAAGGCAGCAATTTAATACCCCTGGAGCCTTCTCTTGTCCAAGCTAAACAAACCCAACTCCCTCAAGGTTTCTTCATAGGAGAGGTGCTCCAGCCCTCTGACCATGTTCGTGGCCCTCCTCTGGACCTGCCCCAACAGCTCTGCATCCTACCTGTACTGTGGTGGAGCCTGGGCACAGTACTCCAAATGGGGCCTCACAAGCGTTAGGTTGCACTACCCCAAGTTTAGCTGTTATGTATATGCACATACAAACATATAGAAAAATATGTGTAGAAAAAAATAAGAAATATATATATACACTGCACTTTTTAAAGCAAAATAAGGTATAAAACCTGGTGAGAAATTGCATCATAAATCATTCAGGTGTTTTTTGAATGTGAAATACAGGCCAATTACTCAAACACCTTCACTGAGATGATGTCTGATGCACTCAGTGCTGTTCTTCCAGGAGACAACCAAGATTGGCAAGCTATGCACCAGAAATTCATTTGTGGGTCTTTCTGATCATTTATTCACACATTGTAGTTTGACAGCCCCCAAGCTACTTTGTAGTCCCACCAACAGTGCTAGGAAGTTCATTAGGGCTTAAGGCGTGGAAGTGGCGGAAGTAGAGCTTGTTCTACACGTGTTCATATTGCTACTCTCAGCTGACATCACTCGCCTGAATCTTGCTTTTATTTCATAATACAACAGTTTTCTCTGTGCTCATTAAAGAAAAAAAAATGGAAGCAAGAGGGACCAAGGGAGCTGCAAATTAATACTGATGAAAGTTTGAGAGGGCGGAGGGCATAGCAATAAGCCTGTTCAAGCTCTCCCAGGCTGTGCTCCAGCGGAGAAATAATTTGCCCCTCCAAACTTCAATGTAACAAATGCAGGAATCGTGTCTGACTACAAACCGTCTAGAAAGACATAAGTTTAACTCTATTATGTACATAAAAAGAGATCAGCCTTCCGGAACATGGTGAGTTCTTAATGGAATTCTATTTGCAATAGGTCAAAAAGTTTAGATAGAACAGATTCTCACTGAATGTTTCACTGGAATTTATGCTGCATTTAGTGTGATATATCTGTAAATGGAACTAACCGAAAAGGTAAAGAAGAGCATAGATTTTTCCTCATTGAACTGAAACGATCAAATATGACTCCAGTGAGAGGATTACTAAGACAACATTTACCAGAAATTTTAAATGGAGTAAAAAATTCAAATTTTTATCTTTCGGTTGCAATTTAGAATGATTTTTCATGCTGAAGTATCAGAGCTGTCCTTTGAGAAGGTTCTAAGCAAGCTCTCTTACTGTACTCCTTACCTATACTTCTTGTCTCCTGAGTTAAACACAATTATCTTTATTGACTGTGCTCTCACTGCCATCAGCAGAGTCAACGGTTCATGAGCCACTTAGGAACTGTATGTTGTTTCTGAGAAAGGCAATGGTTTTCCTGTGTCATTCATTACACCCAGCCTTCATGAAGGCAGAAGAAGCAATTTAAGCTTCATGTTTCCTGAAGAACTTCAGGAAGCTTTATGATCCGCAAATGTACACTTGCCTCTTTCTGTGCAGCCTCCGGATATAACTGTAGCAGATATACCTGTATTTATTGATCTATAAACTTCCTCTAAAGTACACCTAGTCAGCTTCTGCCCCCTGCATGTCTCCTCACTTATGTTCATGTGGTTCGGAACAAATGACCCTGATTTCTCCAGAGCTAAGGGATATGGTAAATGAAGCATGAATGTGATTTTGCACAAAGTATATATGAAAGCAATAACATATCGTGTGCAGTTGTTTATACCTAAGGAATATTATAAACCTTCACACAGATAAATGGCCAAAGCCCACAAGGACTGAGGCTCTCACCTGGGGCTCAAATGGCCAAAACCCAAAACAACATCACAGCTATTTTTAATGCAGTAGCCTTTTTTCATGTCTGGTCCACACTCAGATGTTCCCATATGAGCTCACTTGTCACTAATTGTTATTTTAGGTCTGACAAAGGATATTTGACAGACACGGCACATTCACTACATGTAGTAAGTATGCAATCCTCTAACAGGTTTTATGGTAAAGAACGAATAGGAGCACCAAAACAACTCTTCAAAAATCTCATAAAGCAAAACCAGATTGAAAAGGGTTAGTAGTAATACCAATGCAATTCTAGTTTAGTTCCGTTAGGTCTGAGAAACTACCAGTACATGGCAACTAATTGTTTGTTGCACACTTAAAAAATCTAGATAATGTCAGACTGCTTTTAGCTTTTATCACATTATCTGTATAGAGTACTATCCTGGCTCTTTGGGGAGGTAAGATTTGACTGGTCTGATCCAGACAATAATGACTCCTGTCGGTGTGGCATGTTTTCTAGGTACTTCTCACTGAATATACACAGTCGGCGCTCTCTTCCTTTACATTTGGAAGCTTTGTGGACAAACACAATGTCCTATAAAATTGTATAATTGAAGCTGTGACTGCATTTGAGTTCACATGTCCTCTGGTTCGTAGTGAAGCATATTTGTTTTAAGTTAGTGACTACCAATATTATTCATTCATTGCCTCTTAGAAGATTTCTCCCTGCACACTCTGTGTGCAGGATTGCCCTTTTCACATTTTCCGAGAGGCTGCATTTTTATTTCAGCACACCTATACACAGTCAGGCATCCAGAGCCAGCTGGAATTGTCTTCACATCAGTGCTTTTTTTTCTTTGTTTCTTTTTTTTTTTTTTTTTTTTTTTTTTTTTTTTTTTTTACAGCAGTTTAGAAAAAAAACAGGAGCACAACAGGGTAAGCTGGGCATAAGTAAATACATGCATCTTGTCAGGATCAGAAAGCAAACTCCTATATCTGTCAGAAGAAAACAAAGACACATGGCTGTCCTTGAATCAAATTGCGACCACTTTCAGCAGTGTGAGCAGAAACTTTTCCTAAGAATAAATACATTCCCCCTTCCCAGGCCCATTTTTAAAATTCTTGGTTCTGCTCTGAAAATTACCAGATACTGAGCTCATATTGACTTTATTCAAACCTAATTTCTCCATCCCATGATTCCATGGTTCTGTGCCTGCCACTGTAGCCCAGGTACCTGTCAGAGCAGCTCACTCGCACTGCTGGGAGCTAACTTCCCATGGCTGTTCACAAAATTCTCTGTGTGCTGGAGCAGTACAGGAACCACTGATGGGAAGATCATGGTGAACCTTGTAACACAAGGTTGCCTTGCTCTTCCCAAGAGGGACCAAGCGGAGACCCTTCATCCAGCTGTTGCCTACTGCTTGATCCCCATGTTCGCTCTCCCAAGTCTCAGTGCTTCTCCAGCCCCAGCACTTGTTCCTCATGCTCTGGGGAAAGGTGGATGCTGGGAGTCTTTGTGACCTGTTCTAACCTCCAGTGTACGTGTCACCAAGAGGTGGGCTGCTGACAGATCATGTGTAGTGAAGGTACTTGGAGCTATCTTCATTTTAAATTAAGATTTTTTTTTCTCCTGTAATTACCAATTACCATAACAAAGAAACTGAAGGGGCTGATCTGATTTGTATTGAGAACAGTTTTGTTTCCACCACTTTTCTCTTGTCTTGGGAATGAAACATGCAAAGTACCAAGGAAGAAACTTTCTAATAAATTATTGAATTATAACTAAGCACTTGAAGGATTCCTATGTGCCTATGCATACATATATATGTTGAGAAGCATAGAGAAGCTTGAAGCTGACAGGTAAGTCTGACTTACCTTACAACTAACAATCCCACTGTAAAATGACATGCTGTGTCTTCTTCTCTTTCTGTGTTTTGCTGTCATACGTTCTCTCACCCTCAGTGCCCCGCACCTGCAAGCCAAGGTAATGAGCCAAATTTGGACTACCCCAAAGAATCCAAATCACTGCATCCCACCAGTCAGGGCAGACACAGGGACACCTGCACTCTGTGACACTTTTCAGGTTTTATCCCAATTATTATAATAGCAGTAATGTCAAACTCGTAAAAGTACAGATGAGGTACTATCTGCCTCTTCCTTTTTGTGTGCTTAACTTCTGATCAAAACTGTCCCAGTTTTCCACCCTGACTACTCCTCGGGCCTATATAAAGAAGCCCACACAACTCATATGTAGTTAAAACATCACCGTAGGGCAGCACCAGATTCCCACATGGTGCCACCGAGCTGGGCCCTCTGCAGGGTCAGGATCCTTGGGGCTCTGCCAACCCAAGTGCAACATGGGAACATTGAACCCTTAAGAATTGTAGAATCATTTGAGTTGGAAGGGACACATAATGCGTCATCTAGTCCAATTCTCCTGCAACGAACAGGGACACCTTCAGCAGATCAGGGTGCCCAGCCTGACCTTGAGAATCTCCAAGGATGGGGCATCCACCGCCTCTCTGGTCAAAGCTGCAACTGCCCTCCAAGACTAGAGAGATTTTTCAGGAATAAGAAAGAAAAGGTCATACCCAGATAAACACATGCAAACATGCAGTTTTTGTAATCTGCACTTCTCCAATTCCAGACCCAGCACCCACCCCTGAGGAACACTGCTACTTACAGTCCTCCAACTGGACTCAGCGTCACTGATGATAACCCTCTGAGCTCATGGGAAAAATCTTCCATTCCCTGCTCTGTGTGCTTTAGTCAGTGAAGATCCAACACGTACCTGCTTAAAGAAGCTTAAGTGATACTTACACAGGCAACAAGATCACTGTATGCACCATTTTTCACAGAAATCTTGAACAGGTAATACAAGGTTTATATGTAGCTCTGCATTTGCATTATTGGGAAAGGGAGCTTAGAGAGATGAGTGATAAATACTTACTGCTCTGTAATGAGCTCTGGCTAAAGGATGATTTGCTTATTTTTCTGCACTATTGTATCTGTGCTGACTGAGAATGAAAATTGGACTGAGTACAGGTTCGCTTATACCAAACTCTGTCTTCTTGTGTGTCTCCACATACTAATTTAGAGACAACCAACTTCTCTAAAATAAGTTACAGAAATAGGGAAAACGCCAGTTTCTTTGGCACAAAGAATTAAAAAAGAAAAGAATTAGGCATTATTTTACAATCTTTGTCAATTTAGCACTGCTTTGTTTTGAAGGTTCTCATTAACTAGTAACCACATTTGAAAGTAACCTAATTAAGAAGCATTCATGAAAGAGAAGGAGAGAGAAGGCTTTGAAACTGTTGGTTAATAGATTTTTTTTTCCAAGCACATTCTAATTCTGCATCATTTGCCACAGCTGCAGAGTTGCAATGAACTGAGCTCTGACTTTTACATATGAAGCAATCCTACTTTCTACTCTTCCCTGCATGGTGAACAATTTATTTTCACTTATGCTGATGCCTAACCAGCAATCTTTCCATGTGGCCAAGTGGCTGTTCCTTCTTCACTTCAGATCTACGTTCATTTTAGATATGAGCAACATGACCTTCCTTCTGCTCCTGAGATTTGAGACCAAGAATTTGCAGAGATATCATGAAATGCCCTCATCAAGCACTTTAACCGCTCCAGACAAAGGGGATTTTTGACCTTTCTCTGAAGCTTACATATCTACGTTTCTGCAGTAGTTCTTTGCTTTTTCTATTCTTCCTACACTACTCACACTTCTATTTCTCAAATAATTCTACTCCCTTTTCAGTTATTCCTCCCTTCCTTCTCATGCATCCTATTCTCTGTACCACGAGCTATTTGCCATGTTAGCCTATCCTGCCAGTCTTGAAGCCTTCTTTGGGACACATTAAGAATACAAATAGGAGACAAAACTACGTATTTTTGACAAAGTTGGAAGTCATCTGTTTTGTGGATCCTACATCTGATTGAAAAATGCCACCTCAGGATCACCATTACCTCTATGTAGAGCTTTGTTTCTCTATTAGAGAGCACCTTTTGCAGCATTTGGAAGACTTTACAAAACCAGTCTAAATCAGATCTCATGAGACTGCAGAGCCAGCAGTGACTGAGCTCCCTATTTCTGGCAGTCCTTCAGCAACACAGTGTTGAGCCAGGTGGACTCACCAGGACTCTCTATTATTCTATAATATTTAGATCCGTTTTATTTTAGTAGAAGATTGCTCTTCTTTGGGGGGCAACATTTAAATATTTTCCAGGCTTTGTTACTCATCTCCTTTCAGCAGAAGCTCAGAGTTGGAAAAAAACAAATGTCTCTGGAGGGGAGCACAGCAAAAGGAATTTCTCAACAACACTTATGTGCAACAACTAAGCAAAACCAGAAAAAGCAGCAGGGAAATACTTTTTTGGTCTAAACCAAATATATGTACCAAAATAGGTCACCAAAATAGTTGGCATTCTCGTAAAACAAAGGTTCTATGGAGTTATTTTGTAAGTCTGTTTCAAGAAAACATTTCAGGTAGGTGAAACAGGTTCATTTAACCCAATATATTAATCCAGAAGCTTTGCCAAGCCCAAAATTGATTCTGGGGTGCGAAGGAGACTGAGACTCATACCAAGAAGTGCTCAATGATTAAAACATACCTCTGAGATGTAGAGGATCTCTTACCTCTGCTTTCAGACTGATGAATACTTAACTAAATACATAAAACAGGATCACTACTCTTGAGAGAAAAATACTCAGAAATTTGGTTGCCTAAGGAGTTGTCTGAGCTATGAGAAGCACAGGCTGACTTATTTGTGTTTCTATTACACTCAGCTGATTTTTCTCCAGAGTATATTCCAGGATATTGTTCTCAGCTGGAGACATTTGTAGTGTTATCTATGTTCTCTTTTCTAAGTAAGCTGCTTTTCTTTTCACTTTGTTCAGAATGGAAAATTTCAAACTCCCAATTTTTTGAACAAAATAAATCTCCTTCATTTTCTCTCCTGATCAAAGTTATGCCTATGTAAAGGGCAACAACGACAAGAACGCTGCAATTTGCTGGCATACCACTGCACAAGGCTGAACCTATCAAACCTGAAGAGTGTAACAATCTTTCTACAGATGTGCTTGAAAAGGAATTTCTATCTTTTTAACAATACTTAGCATTTTTTACTCATTGCTGCTCCTCATTATTCATAGCATGTTTATACACTGCTTTCCATTTACTCACTGGCCAGGATGAAAGTTGCTGATAATAAGGGCCAAACAATCCGTTCTCACAGCTGATGCTCCTAGCTACACACGTAGCTCTGGGATGTGCGTCCAGAGAGAGAGATCATGTGCCTGCCCAGACACTGAAAGCGTAAATGAAAAAATCTGTTTGGAAAAGAAGCTGTGGTAAACCCATTACTGGAAAAAAAAAAAAAAAAACATCCTGCAGTATTAGGGGCAAACATGTTCTGAGAGCTATCAGTCTTTAGCCTTGATGCATTGTTTGGTATTCTCTTATTTGTCTTAGCTAAGTCCTCATGCTGATGCAAATCTCTCAGCTGGACTTTGATTTTCAGCTTTAGCATTGCAAGAAGTAAGAATGGAGCGAGATAAACTGAGCTACTGACAGTCAGACACTGATCTATCTTCCAAAAATGTGCCTCTCCCTCAGTCTGATCTGTGGCCATCACGCAATTCAGAGGTAAATAGCACCTGTGGTGAGCCCTGAATCCAGCCACGAGGAGCATAGAGTGCTTATTTAATCAGCAAAGCTGCTGAGGTGGTTCCAGTGAAACCACATAAATGAGTTTAGTTATCCTACGTGAGCCCTCTACTGATGTTCTGCCTTTGATGGAGCATACATGCTCCTAAGGTCCTGCATTACTATAATGAACCTACATATCTTTTGAATTTGAAAATTAATATTTAACTGTATGGACTGGTTGATAGTTATTGCACAGACAGACCTTAGGTTCTGTTTTGACAATGGGAACTGAAAACAAATAACGGACGGCTTTGACTTGTTTGATAAAGCTGTCATCTTCAACATCATTTGTATCTGCATGTTTATGGCCTTGCCATACTGAAGTTTCCACTCCCCATTTCAAAGATCTAGGATCAATCCTAGAACTCCTCATTGGAAGAGGCTGCTCGGGGAAGTGGTGGAGTCACTGTCCCTGGAGCCACTCAGGACACGTGTGGATGTGGCACTGAGTGATGTGGTAGGGGGCGTGGTGGGGATGGGTTGGCAGTTGGACTAGGTGATCTTAGTGGTCTTTCCGACCGTAATGATTCCATGATTCTAAAGCAAGAGGACATCTCACCAGGCAGTAGCTGTGTGCATAAACCCTACCCCTGTCTGGACCAAAAATCACAGTTCTGCCTTTGAGCAGTGCGCAGATGGCAGTTTTCTATGTATTTTAACATGGAAGAAAAGTTTAAAGAAATACACGCCATACCTGCTTGTACACACCTGTGAACATCACTATAAGAAGAATTGATTTCTAAACATCCTATTTAAAATAAGCAAGCAGAACTATAGCACAACTGTGGGGCTGTTTAGCAAACAGCATACCAGAAAAGAAGTAGAATATTTCAATTCTCAGCGTGATTTTCGTTTGTCATAGTAGACTCCTGAAAGACTTTCCCCAGATTGTTTCATTTTTCTATGCCTCATACCATTCATCTCTATAAGTCAGAATAAATAGATCTTTAAACACCCTTTCATAGAATGAGGCAAAGATCTGCTGAAAGTCTGATTGTGTATCGCTTGTTATTTTTTCAAAGTTTTTTTTTTCCCAAAAATGGACATTTAAAACATGTAAAAATAGTCAGTTGCTGACAAGAAGCAGAAAGAGTGTTTTCAGAAGCATTTAGGACTTTTATAGTGCTGGAGTTCTTGCAAGGATCAGGCTGCATATGTTTTTCAGAACCAAGGCTTTGTGCAGTGCAGGACAGGTTACAGGATACTCCTTATTTTTTCCTGGCTGTGATTCTTGCTCTGTTTTTGATGCTAAGGGTGGTGCTTGTAGTAGCAATTAAGTGCCTCAGTAGGATGTACTCACGGATGAATGTGGCTATCCCAGGGCACTGGAGGGGCAAGGCTAATTGCCTTCATCAGTGAGTACAGTTTGACACCTCCAGTGAGAGTCCGCTTATGATCTAAAGGTCAGCAGTTTAGCAAGGTGCCATGATGGAGAAGAAACTGTGCTTTTTGTCATCATGCTCCTGTGTAACTCCTGTGTCACTGCTGCTGGGGCACTGAGTGCTGTTCTGGTCACCTTATCTTCACTCATGCAGCAGAGTTCAGAGTAAAGAGCAAAAGTGAGAAGCAGGGAAGGTCAGCAAGGGCACAAGCATAGAGGGACAGGTCAGAGGAAAGTAAATGAAGGAAAGGCAGAGAGAAGGTGCAGATAGAACAGGAAACCTATGCAAAGAAAGAGCTCAAGTTGTTGTTCTAATTAGGATGTGGAGCTCACTGCCACAAGAGTTCAGTGAGTCATCTGCAAGATAATAAGAGTTATTGTAGGTGGCAGATTTTGGAAGAGATACAAAACCTGTTTCAGACCACAAGCCAGTTCCAGATTGCTAAGGGGCTGCACCTAACATGAGTGCATATGTTCCAGCTCTATGCAGCTCTGATAAACCACAGCAGTGGCTTCCTCGTCTAGGACATGACCCCACACCTAGCCCTGGCTGGACCAATCCAGCCAGGTCGCACACAGAGGATGTAGTAACAGCATTTTAGGCAGCCAGGATAAAATTTAGGTGAGTAACAGAATCATCTTTTATCATTACTTGCAATGAAACCCAGGTGACTCATCTACCTCAAAAATGTATTTCCACGGTACTCTCAGTGTCATTTTTGACTGTGAAAGGTTCAAGTGAATAATTTATGAACATATTGTAGCAGCTCAGCCAAGGGATGCTCCTCCAAGCCAGGTTTCTTGATGAGACAAAAATGGAAAATGAAAAGCTGCATTCTAATCAAACTAGGACTTTATCCAGCATTTTACTTGAGCCCACAAAAATTTATTTCAAAGTTCTCTTCTGGTCTGGAGCCAGTGATTCAAACCTGATATCTCTGCCTGTCAGAAAGGATAACATATAATTACTCACCTTGCCAGGGCATCACAAAAAATTAGTTACTATTTGCATAGAGTTGTTGAATAATTTAGAAATCTCTCTCTCTGCTTTTGTGAGAGACTGTCTTTCTAAAGAAAAATAAAGTATTAGACATTTCAAAGTGGTAGCAAAGGAGAAGCCATTCTCCATTACACAGCTTGAGCAATGTGGTGATGCCTAGCAGATGCTAGGGAACAGCTAGGACGCAAAGATCTGGGCAGCCTACTTCTCCATCAGCCTCCTCATGTGAGGTTTGGGACCACCTATCCATGTTCAGAATCCTATGACACCCCTTCTTTACCTGTGCACCAGCTACAGTGGGAAGGTAAGACAAGAAGGATTGACCTCAAGTTGCGCCAAGGGACTTTCAGGTTGGATATTGGGAAAAAATTATTCTCTGAAAGAGTGATGAGGTATTGGCACAGGCTGCCCAGGGAGGGGTTGGAGTCACCGTCCCTGGAGGTGTTCAAGAACCGTGTGGATGTGGCTCTGAGGGACACGGTTAGTGGGCATGGTGGGGGTGGGTTGGTGGTTGGACTAGGTGATCTTAGTGGTCTTTCCAACCTTAGTGATTCCATGATTCTATGTTTCTAGATCCCCTGCTCATCACAGAATTTTGTGCTGTTTTCACATGGCAACACTGCAGTGAGAAGAAAGCTGTAATTTGACTTAGGTATTTGGATTGCACTTATCAAAACAGTTAATTTGCATTCAGTCTCACTAATGATTGCACCTGGCATGTTAAGTGCATTATGTCATGGTTGGACTAGGTGGTCTTAGTGGTCTTTTCCAACCTGAATGATTCTATGATTCTATATTTGAAAACTTTTTCCTGTTCTTTGCAAGACAGGAGAAAACAGGGTGTGCTGGGATCCCAAAAATTTCAAGCCAAAGGACACTTCAGTCCACATGCTTCTTCAATTCGCTGTTAGCTTGCTCTTCCATCAGCTCTAATGGATGTAACACATCAAGACGGAGCAGGATATGCAAGATATGCAACAGAGACCTGCTCCAATTCCTTATTAATTGCTATGCTGCAGTGTCAGCAACTGTGTTCAGCACCCCATGCAGTACGCACTGTACGCACATCTGCCAAGGACATGCCATCTGAATTCAGCCCTTCATGAGAAGGGGTTTCCTGTTTGTACGTAGCCTGGGTGAGCAGTGTCAAGAAAGACTGACTGGAGCTTTCTCTTGGATCATCTGATTTGAATGAAAGTGAGCAGAAATCAAATCACAAGGCACCTATGCCATGAACTGAGTTATTTAAAACCCTGGTGTCCATGCTTCCTTCATCTTTAAAATGGCGGTCCTTCATCCACAAAGAGCATCACTGCCTTTTTGTCCTGGAAAGATATATTACATAGAGTTGCAGGTGCAGTAGCATGGGTAGGTTTGTACAGGAAAACAGAATGATGCCAAAATCCCATCAATCTTGATCTAGAAAGCTTTTTTATTTCTATTTTACTACTTACATGTTCACCAGCTACGTAAACACCCTTAAATCCCTAAGTGTGGAGTATGGAGGAGTGGTCAGAGCAGGATTACCCTGAGCACAGGGTGCTGAGGAGTCTCCTTGGGGTCTGATGATGCCTACACATTTTCCTGGGCCTGCGCATGGCCCTTTGTGATTTGACCTGCATTGCTGCTTGGGTCTGTAAAGGAGAGAAATGATAGTAATAAGTGCAGGCCTATTGTTTTTACATCCCAGTGATGACTCGCAGATATCATAGAATACCCCAAGTTGGGAGGGGCACATAAAGACCATCAAGACCAACTCCTCTGGGCATATAGTTGGGGCTGATCGTAACAGCACATCTATTTGTATCACAACACCCAGCTCGCTAGGATTTTCCTGTTTGTGGATGGGCATGTGCCATCATATACCACCGTGTAATGAAGCATCCCCATATGGGCAGCTGTACCTCATGCATGCAGCCAGTGTGCTTCAACAGTTGTATTTGTGCTCTGCTGCTCGTGCCAGGATTTCTGGAGATGAATTTTAAAAAAAAAGAATTAAAAAATATGAATAAAACAGAGAAGCAAAAAGAGGACACAAGGAGGAAAAAAAGAAGAGATGTATGCTAACCCTGCAAACTGCTGGGGAATGTTCTTTCCTATTTGCATAATGCTATTTTTATTATTTTAACTCATTACTTCTCTCTCTCTCCTTAGCTTTGTTTGGGATCAGGATTAATTAGCAAAAACTGCTACAGAGTATAAATTGCAGGAGACATGCGCTTTGTTCCACACTGGAGTGACCAAGACACGAGAAAAGCAACTTCTCACTGTCTGTGTCGCTGGCATTTCTGGGAAAAGATTCAGGAAGGATTTTAACCTAGATTCCTCTCATATATAACAGGAGCTAAAGAAAAATGGATCACACTGAAAGAAAAAGATGGCTTCCCCTACCCGCCCAGTCTTTCAGCAGTTCATTTCTGTTGTTTATATAATGAAAGACAACAGTTCCAACAGAGAGGGCAATGTACTATGAATTTTCCACTTCTGCATATATACCCCCTGTGGCAAATTTCTTAACAATGACAAAGGAGCTGCTGAAACTCAGCAACTTTTGGTATAGATTTTTTTGAAATGCGAAATATCACTTATAACTAAAATCCCTTTGAACCTTATTAAGAAATTCCAGAAGCCATTTTTTTTCTTCCATTTCCTTCTTACATCAGCCCAAAGGAATAAATTAGCAGCAGCTACCTCATGCATGTAGATGTCCATGGGTGCGTGCACTCACACGAGGGTTCCAGCTCTGCAGGAATACAAACAATGGACAATATTGCTGCAGAAAAATCTGTAAGAACTTTCCAAAAAGCAGTGGCAGCTGAATGTGTTCTCACTGACACGTATTTGTAATAGATTTCCGAACCTCTGTTGCTTACACAGAGAGATGTGTGGCGGATGAAAATGAAGGACGACCTAAATGTTTCATGTCATAAAGGGTCCCTTTATTCTCTTTTTTATTTCTAATTATGTTCCTTTTCTGTCCTTTTTCCAAGCCTTTTCCTCTCTCTTCTTTCCACCTTTCTACATGCAAATGAAAAGTGCACTCATTTAAAGCCATCAGATTCACATTTCTACGGTAAAAATGTAGTAAAAAGCACACATCAGAATTATCGTGTGCATAATACAGTCCCCATTATATTGTAAAGTATCAGCAATAAGAAATGTTGTCACCAATGCCATCTTAAATTCATTAAGCAAATATTGCTGGAGTAGGTGCTCAGATTTTCATTCTTCTATTAGGTGATCCATCGGACTTTTATTTTCTCTTGATTATGGAAACAACTGAACATTACGCCTATAAGTTCTAGTTGCTTGCACCATCATTTGTTTTTAATAGGTTTCAGCAGCAAAGAGAAAATTAATCCAGGGAAATCTCATAACAGAAAATGAGGAATACCTTATTATGTGCATATAGCAAGTACTGGGGTGAGTATTTGCTTGCTTTAAGATATGCACAAATGATGCATTTTAGTTCCTGGGTACACAGGTTGCTGCTTATATTTATGGATACATTTCACTCAAAAGTCTGCTTTGATGCACACTTATCCAAAAAGGAACAAGGAATGGTTTTTCCTTCTCTCCAACACGTGAAAACAGATGTAGGCTTCAACACTTAAACTGCAGCTGCATCCAAACCCACACTACTGAAAGTGTAGTTCGCTTCTTGAAGGTGCCTGCTTCCACCCTGTTTGGCATGAGGAATTGCTCGTGCACTGAGCATCACCTCATGCCACCAGGTGCTCCCTCAGCCAGGCTGTGTGCTGAAGCCTGGTGACATCCAGCAGCTGGGAAGGGGCCTTTGGTTCCAGAGGAGGTGTGGGCTTGCTGGACTATTACATATATTATAGAATCATAGAATCATTAAGGTTGGAAAAGACTACTGAGATCACCTAGTCCAACCACCAACCCATGCCTACCATGCCCACTAACCATGTCTCTCAGTGCCACATCTACACTTCACTTAAACACCTCAAGGAACGGTGACTCTACCACCTCCTGGGGCAGCCTGTTCCAATGCCTCACCACTTTTTCTGAGGAAAAAAATGTTTCCTAATACCTGACCTGAACTTTCCCTGGCACAGCTGAAGGCCATTACCTCTCATACTATCTCTGTTACCTGAAATAAGAGGCCAACCCCTACCTCACCACAACCTCCTTTCAGGAGGCTATAAGGTCTGAGTGTCCTCTTTTCCAGACTGAACAATCCCAGTTCCCCCAGCCACTTCCGGTAAGATTTCTGCTCCAGACCCCTCACAGCTTCGTTGCCCTTCTCTGAACACACTCCAAGGCCTCAATGCCTTTCTTGTAGCGAGGGGCCACTGGTTTCTCCTCCAAGGGAGCCAGGCAAAAGGAAATGTACTCATGAATGCTCTGCAGGTGGTGGAAGGACTCTTCCTCCGCGCCACAGCAGCTGGAAATGAGCAGCCACCACTCAGCTGCTTCCGGGATGAAGGGAACCCAGTTCATCCAAGCTGCCCTCTTCCCACAGCCCAGGTGGAGGTATCGTGCTGTAAGAAATTGTGACATTCTGTAAAGGAGAAAGCAATTCAGCTACAGATTGTTCTATGTGACAAGAACTACAGGCTGCATTTTCCCTCCAATGCTGTCAGTGTTTTGAGATTCACCCAGACCCATTGAATGAGTGTCTTTGGGGCTTGCAGCTAGGAGGAAGAGATCCTTCCTGCTTCATGGAGAGGGCATGGTGGGCTCTTTGATGCTAACAAATGTCTTGCAGAAGAGGAGATGTTGCCAACACGGCAGAGCTGAAGCCTGTCCCTGGTGCAGCGAACAGGCCGAAACACAGCTCCCATCAGCTCTCCTCTTCAGAAGGCAGCAAAGATGAGTTTGTGCTGCAGTAGCTTGCTGCTGTGAATCTCAGATTGCCAACCTTCCTTTCAAGCCTCTGTGAGAAAAGATACAGCATTTTCAGTGCTGCTGACTAAGAGACAGAAAGCAGAGCTCACAGAGAAACAGTCTCATGCTGAGAACATTTTTGGCCTCCCCACTGGTGAGAGGCAGATTGCTCTGAAACCCCACAGACCCTGCTCACCAGCAGAATGTGACCAGGGCAGCTGAGACCTCTGCAGCCTGGCCTGAGGGAATTGTAATGTGCTGAGGTTGAGGGAGCATGGTGCATGTGTTGTGAGATTTGCCACCTGCCCTTGGATGCTCCAAGAGCCCCCTCCCTCTGCCATTCTCTCTGCCTTTCTCCAGGAGATGTTCAAGGATCATCTCTTCAGACAGCTTCTTCATAGCACTGCCACAATTTGCGTCTGGGAGTGCTTGCTCCTTTTATTTATTTTCCCATTAGAGAGTTATTCATGCAGATCACTGTGCCCATGTAGGAAAAGGAAGACCTCCACAGCACTAATAGTGAAGAAGGCATTGCTACAGTCCCTCTCTCCTGCCTTCCTCCCTCCCTGCAGCAGCATCCTGCCTCCTGCTCCGTTGCTATGCGAGCTGCAGTCAGAGGTTACCTGTATGGTAATTCTCAGCTAGTTATGGATAACAGTGCTACCTTCGTAGCTTAACACAGAATAAATGAGCAGTGTAACTTGAGGATGAGCATATGTTGCTTCAGGGCTGTGGGGTTCTTCCCAGTGCAGGACAGCACTGTTGCTTGGCCAGAAGGCTTGTCCTATCTCACGTTGCTTTTGCCAGACATAGGTTTGCTGTCCAGAGCTCACTAGCAGCACCAGCACACCCACTCAGCCTACATGGAGGACATGTGTGTCTGTGACAGCAGCAGAAGCACAGTGAAGTCATGAAAGGACTGACAAAGCAACGTGCATCATGTAGAGACCACAGGCATCCAGTGCTGGATTTTAGGCCTCAAGATTTGATGTGACACACAGAGGTGGATGGCAGGACATTCTCTTTTCCGAGTTCTGGAAGATCAGTGGATTCCTAGATATGACAGCTGTATGTGTTTCATCTTGCTTTTGTGTGCCCCAATGATCTTACTGTTTTGCTTGTGTATGTCCATTTGCTCTCCTTTACCAAATCTTATTCACACTTATATATGCTGACTTCCAATATAACATAATAGAGCTTGATTGACCCAGAATAAAGTCTTCATAATAAAAATCCCATCATATTTTCTGACATGTTGTAAGTCATAGATAGTAGAGAATAGCTGATTTTTCTCCCTCACAGCAAGAAATTTAAGGTACTCCTGCTGTAATGCTGGGTGTCACTTCAGAGATCTTCAGAGGTCCTGAGTTACAAATAGCTGTCAATTTGTGAGACCTGAGTAGGCATCATGTAGCAGTTTGGCATGCAGCATTACTGCAATCAACACTAATTTTGCCTATAAACAGGTGCTACTTCCCATTCTTGAGGGATTTCTTTGGTGGGAGGAAGAATATTAAAAATAGACACTCTTAGTTTTGCAATTATCTCAGAAATCAAGTTAAAATACAGTTCCAAGGGTAACTCTTTACTGACAGTGGATTTTATGTTTCCTCTGTTCTGCACAGATTCTTCTTGAGCTGTGGAGTATGACATCGCTTTCTGAGGTAAGTGAGATTTTGGAATTAAACTCCTCACTGTGCAGGTTTCCAAACTCTCCCCTCCATGTCCCTTTCCTACCTACGCTGCAGACTGTCTTTTCCAGTAGGCTGCAATCCTTAGCAGTGATGCACTTTGGTGGCACAAAGCCTCAGCACCACTAAATGCAGAAGATGTAACCCTGATGGTAGGAAGAAGCGCCAATCCCCTTTTGAAAGAAGTTAGACTTTACACCAAAAAATGTACACTGAGCTTGGAAATAAAAAGAAGTGAAACAAACCTCTTTACTCCAAGAGTGGTATATTATTTAAAAGCTGTCATTACCTAGAGAGACAAAGGTGTTATGTCTTTCCCATTGCACAGAGAGTACAAAGGCATCTCTGTGAGATGCTCTCTCTACAACAGTATTCTGAGGGGTATCATTAGACCTCTTCCACCAATTCCCTCTTGAATGCCATATTTGTTGCTAGGAAAGGCGTGAGCTGACCCCAGGGCTTTAGAAAGTCACCTCACAAAGGGCACCACAGTGAGGTGAGATAGGAAGGGAACTTGTACATGCAGTCAGCAAGAGCAATACTGTGATAAAGCCAGACACCAGTCATTGCAGCTTAGCAGTATTTAAAGAGTGAAGTAAAGCCGGAGCGTTAGCTGAGAAGTGAAGTCATGCTGTGTGGCACAAGGTCACCTTCTAACCAAAGCTTTATATGACTCAATTGCTGGTACGTCCTATCCAGGTTGGTTTGTTCTCCATCTAACCATCCTGTCAAGGGCAGTTATTCTTTGAGTCCCATGCCAGTTGGGCATTATAAAGCCTTTTACACAGAACGAACTCAACAAAGCTGGCCTTGAGCACTAACATGACAGAAGTTTTCAAAGAAAAATTTCCAGAATGTATGTATTGGAAATGGCAAAGCTGCTTCAGCAAAAGTTGTGTCCTTCCTTTGTCCACACAAATGAAAACAAGTTAGCCTGAGACATCCTCTCAGCATGGAAAAAAACTCATCCCATATTTACCGGCTACAATCAGTTTTTGTATCAACACTACCAAGAACCTGACCTTGTTACGAACATGTTACGAACCTCCTTTGATGACAAATGCTAAATAAAAAGTCTTTCAAGCAAGAACTTTCTATTAACTTGCCTCCCCTGTAACTAGGCGTAAGATTCTACATAGCAATGTCAGCAGTTTTGAGCTTTGGCTGGTGGCTGAGAAGAAAGGGCCTCATCAGAACTGACTCACCACTTCTGCTCCCTGCGGCACCATTGCAGCACTTGTGCTGCTCAATGCTCACCAGCTGTTGGAGGTAAAGAAATCTGTATGTCTGTAGCTTTGGGCCACATGGCTTGGCTCAGCAGTCAGTTTTCCAAACCACAATTAAAATGATTACTAACTGCTCATTGCTATTATCTGTCACCAGCCATTACTCTGGGAGCAGAGCTTGTACTTGAGAGTTTTTTGTAGGATGCTAATGATGTAATGGTAGGGGAGGAGAACCTTTGGTGTTGCGCTTACTGAAGAAAGAGAGAGGAATGAAACTGAATGTTGTAAACCAATAAAGAAAATCAAACAAACCAGTACAACCAAGTGGAACAAAAATCACGTTAAGTGATTTTTTAAAGCCACTTTAAGTGGCTTTATACTTGCATTCATCATCAAGGTCCCATTTGTGTAATTATTGCTTGCAACATTGCATTGGCCCTTTTGCAAGGGAAAAACCGTACTTTTTTGTTGTTACTGCTTCAAAAGTAGACAGTAAAACAATAAAAAACATGATTGCTCCTGTAAAAAGAGTTGGTTGGGAAGATTTCAGAAATATTTCACTATTCTGAGGGCTGAAGCTCAAATATTTACCAGTAATGGGTCTGATTTTAAAACTCACTCAGCTCATCCAAATCACTTTATGAAAAGGAATCTGTTTACAGAAAAAATCCTCTCCTTTGCCTTAGAGCTATATTCTCTTTCATAGAAGCATTTGTAGATATTAGGAGTGGGCAGGATTTTTTGGAAGTATTGGGATTTTAAAGAAATTGATCATACATCAAGGAGTACCTAAATAGCTTGTAATCTATTTCTGTGGGTTTCAGCTTACTGTGCTACCTCTGCAGGCCTCGCCAGGCATCTATTTGAATCTCAAATGTCCTGAAAAAGAGACTCCAACCATCTTTCCCAATTTGTGACACTGAGCATTTTAGAATCCATCTTCATTTTGGAAATCCTTAGCATACATTTTAGGTAAATTTATTTCCTCTAAGCAGGCTTGGGGGATGAGATGAGTATATTTCTGAGAAACTGTAATCGGTCCAGGACAAATCTGTCTCAAACAGACTGTGCTGGTTGCTGCTACACAAGGACAAATGGTGCCAGGTTGGGGTTTCAGGCTCAGGGGGTGTCCTGAGATACAGGGATGCTGTGTCCTACCACTATCACTATGCAGTACCTGCCACACACTTCCACCAAGTCAGCGTGTATATGATCATTTTGAAAAGCAGGTGAACTAGGCCCAGATCAAACATTTATGCCATGCCAGCGAGTCGTAGTGCAGGTCAGCCTGCCAGTCGTGCACCCCAACAGATTTATTATAGATACAACTGAATTGAAAACAGAGGATCCTAAATCTGTTTCATTGTTCTTCTTGTAAGTCATCTGTTACTTCTGAATTGCTTGATAAAGATGTTATTTTTATGGCCCTTCTACAGCCTCTCTTGGTTCTGTCCAATTGTTCAAAATACACAGTTTCCCTAGAAATCCCCCTCCTCCTATCCCTGCAAGCAGTGCAAAGTGATCTTCAGCCAGCAGCTGGGCGTGCTTCCAGCACAGAGCAATCTTGGTACAGCAGCAGGCTTTGATCACCAGCTCTGATCCAGGCACTCCTAGCAGTCCCTCTGTGCATGGGAATCACTGCATTTCAGATGGGTCTGTGGTGAGCCCCTCAGCTCAGCAGCAACAGGGACAGCAGTGTGATGGCAAAAAGTGTATTGATATTTTGGTTAGGCGTGAATCAGAACGTACTTGGTGGAAGATAATTGGTGAAATAGTCATAAGCCAGCATGCTACCTGTAATGAGAAAGTGAAAAAAATGAAGTTTATATGGTTAGGATGTGATCCCCTGCAAACAAGGTCACAGCTTAAATGGCCCAATTCTGCCAAGTGCCTCTGGAGTCACAGCAGCCTCATGCTGACACAGAGGGTGCCATTTCTATGTCAGTTTAAGCTGGCTGAATATTGTGTTGCTGCTGAATTAGATGTGGTATTCCCTATTCTGTGGTTTCAGGTCCCTGTGCCTGCCTCGCCACAGGTCAAAAGGCAGCAAAGCACAGGCTGGCACAACTGCTGATGGGCGCAGAGCAGCAGCCAGGCTGCCTGCTGAGGGGCAGCTGAAGGACAACACTCCAAAGGGGATCACATCTTCCTGAAAGCTTTCAAACTGATAGTAACACTAAGTGGGGAACACACTGCAAGAGCAGCACAAATCTCCTTTGAGCAGTGAGCACTTCTGCATTTTGTAGAGGGCTCTGAAAGGGCAGAAGTGGTTTTAGTGAAATAGCAGAGATGCATTGGCAGCAGGTGTGCACTGAACCTGACTGCTGTAAATAAATGAGAGCTGACTAGCTGGATATCTGAAACTCAACCATCTTGTGATTTTGCCTGTGAAAGTTTCACCATGGGAAGAACAAGAGGTAAAATTCAGGCTGCACTTAGAATCATCATAGAATCACAGAATTGTAAAATCATAGAATAGTTTTGGCTGGAAATGACCTTAACCCCCCCCCCAGATTCAACTCCCTGCCGTGGGCAGGGCATCTCCCCACCAGCTCAGGCTGCACAGGGCCCCATCCAACCTGGCCTTGAGCGCCTCCAGGGATGAGGCACCCATAGCTCCTCTGGGCAGCCTGTGCCAGGGCCTCACCACTCTATGAGTAAAAAACCATCTAACATCTGACATAAATCTCCCCTCTTTTTGTTTAAAAACATTCCCCCTTGTCCTATCACAATCGGACCACGTAAAAGTTGGTCTCTCTCCTGTTTATAAGCTCTCTTCAAGTACTGGAAGGGAAGTGTGATGCTAAATTATTATAAGAAATAAATTAATCTGTCTCCTTCCCAAGCACTGATCCAGGAACATGTCCAGTTTCTGACCTTCTGCAAAACATCAGACCAGAGCCATATCTCTCCATGTCCTCAGTGCTGTGTTTTCCATCTTCCCTGCCACGTGTCCCTGCCTTGCATCCACACCTAGAGGACAAAGCACTAGAGGGAGTTTAATCTTGGCAAAGGGTCACACAGGGCGAGCACACAGCCACGAGTTACTGCCTCACATGGCAAGATAGTCCCATAGGAACAGCTGAGAGGCCCCAGAGCTGCAGGCAGCAAGTCTGGACTCATCTTTGCCAGCACATCCCAGACTTCAGCAGAAGACAGCCTCTTCAGCTCCCCCCTCATGATGAAAAGATTTGGTATTTGAGATGCTACCACCAGTGGCTGAAACATCAGCTCAGATTCTCATTGTGCATCAATGCGTGTTGTTGTCACCAAACTTTCTGTTACCCGGCCTGCTCTGCTGCCATTCGGACTTCATGAGCCCACTGAGTTGGCTTGCAATACATTTTCTACAGCAAACAAGGAGAAACAGGAGAGCAGCTGCAGTTGCATGGAAAGCTTGAAAACCACAGCAGCAATACAATCTCTGGTGCTGTTTCTCAATCTGAGGCATTCATTATTTCCTTCTGCACAACAACATTTTTCTTATTCCTACCTGCTGTTGCAACCACTGCCTCGTTCATCATCCAATTACTGCACAGTCTTTAGGAAAGGATATTTGTGAGATAATCCATCTTTCCTCATGCACATAATAAAAAATTAATTAATAGCTGCATTAATAAAGTAGCCACGGTATTTTAAGTCCTTTATCTTATTGCTAATGTAAATTATGAATCCCCTCTGTCCAAATTATACCACAGAGCATAATTCTTACTCAGAACTTTTCCTGCTGTTCTTTTTTCACCTTGTAGCAATTTACCTTCTCTATCTTCCAGTATGCCACAAGCCATTCTACTGACTGAAGACACTATGCAGGAACAAAACAAACTTTTCAGATTTTGGAAATCACATTGTTACTTCAAAATTTAAGCAAAGGGTTATCCATATCAAGACAGTGGGTGAGCACTGCAGATTTATTCTCAATAGATCCTGAAAGATCATGCAATTGTTTGTCATCAACCTTCAGACTTCCTCATAACAGCTGGAATAGCTCTCACTATTTACTCCCTGGCAAATATTGTGAATGATGACTGCAGAAATCCTGTGACATTCAGAACTCTGTCGTAGAGAAAATTAATCTTCATTTGAGGAACAAGGAAGCAAGTAAATGTGAATGTTAATGTAATTAAAAACTTGCCAGTTGGGAAATGCTGGGCATGAGGCTTGAACTTATGACTAACGTCACTTTTTTTTCACAGCTGTGATGCATGCATGTATAGAGAAGAGAGATGTGCTGAATTCTAAAATGTTTAACATTTGCAAATATATTGTGTGCTCTCTTTGCAAGGTTTGTTGTAATTCCAAACAAAGCTACTAAAACCACTTCTAACTTGTACTCAGGTTATCTTACCTGCCTTTGCTTCTACATGCTGCATGACTTGGTATCAATGCCAGAGCTGGCAGCAAACCATAAAAATCTGGAAACATATTCAGTTTTTCACATTGTTTTCTGTTCTGATCTTGTAACTCTGAGGGGGGTTTCCTTTCCTAGTTTTCTTTGCCTGTGGCCAGCAGGCAAAACTAGTGCAGCAAAAGAAAGCATTTCACACATGTTAATCAATTTCAAGAATTGTATTTCTGGTATAAACTCTGCTTGTATAAGACTGTAATGATGAATCTTATGTAATGGCGCACTTCCATCATTTCCATTTGTGCACCAATATTCCTGATGGGCACAAGGAGACAGGACATAATTGTCTTGCAGAATGCAAGGTATTCAAGTGGTGAAATACTTGGAGCATGCAACATCTGGGAACAAATTTCATTCCACGGTAAGGGTTGCATACACAACTGTTGCACATACAACATATCAAACCCAGCCCTTGTTTTGCCATCTGCCTGGGAGAACCTGCCATGTTATCTTCATTTCATTTTAATTCTGGCTTAAACAAATTCATTGGCAGCTTAAGATGCAACATTCAATTTCCCCTAGCACAGGCCTGTTAAAGTCAAAATCAAACCATCTACTGTAGACTATCTTTAGAGGTCCAAGGCACACTGTCCCCAGGGTTAAATGTGTGGCTACAGAACACATTTCTTTCTTTTCCCAACCCAACCTGATAAGTCCAAAGTGGCAATACCACATCTAGATCCTGAGAAGGGCCCCAAATTTTCAGCAGGTCATGGCTGGAAAGAGTATTTCCCTGATGCACTTATTTTGCGGGCCTGCGATCACAGTTTCTCCTCAGGAAAGAAGGAAAACAGAACAAATGCTGCCCTTCAGGACTGTGAACACGGAGTGCTGCTTCCTTCAGCCACGAAAGCGCAGGGGGCTCAGCCTCATTTTCCTGCCAGTCCATGGCCAGATTTGAGGACAGGAGAGAGGACTGAGGATTGCCTAACCAGCCTTCCTATCTGCTCAATGCAACAGGCATTAACATATTGCAGTGGGATGTGCTAACATGAAAACACCTTCCAACTCTTCTTCTAATGGGGTATGTTGTGGGATTCCTTATTCTGCCTCTGCTATTCCTTTCCCAGGAGAATGCAGGAATGTGCTTCACCAACATGGTGGCCTTGCAAGGTAGTTTCCCCCTTGCTTAATAGATTTACCTGACCTCAATGGACTTCAGTACATCTGCACTGAAAGTTTGTATGTGTTGACCTTGGTCTTTTTTCTTTTAGTTCATTAGCCAAATAATGAAGATTAAATTCAAATACTAAGACTTTTAGTGAGCTGGTCAAGGCTAAAGTGGAATATCCATTAAAACCCCAACCAGCTTCAGGTAGTATTTCTAGTTGTAGAACTATTAATTTAAGTATTTTACCATGCTACTGAGGTCTTATTTTTCCACATAAGTAATAAGAATGAATCTATTAATCTTCAATGTGTGTATCTCCAGAAAGAAATGAATGGGAATATTTTAATTTTCAATCAGCATTTCTGGTGGCTGAAAGCAATTAAGTACCATCATATACAATATCCGTGATAGCTTAAGGGTGCAGAATGAAACTACATGAATAAATAAAAGAGCCAGTGAATGAATCATAAAAACTTACATCTAAATCACAGAATTTTTCTTTAAAATAATAGATGAGGATTAACCTAAGCACATGCCTGTATTTACATATGCCCTCACCTTGCAATTCAAATTCTTTCAAAAAACTTCACTTCTGTGTAACCAGTGGACACACGCACAGTTTTGTGACACTACTCCATACAGCAAAAATACAGTTAATAAAAAACTTATGGTAAAATATTTATAGAAAATAATTTATAAACATATGAATGCTGGTTCATCTCTGGTTAAAAAGGCTTTTCCAAAGTGCCATTATAAAAGCATGCTTTCCATTATTTCCTCCATGGCTCCAGGCGAACTCCAAGATTTCCATACATCCCACGTGACCTTGTCCAAAGCTCTGCTTTACGCAGGGGTGGGACAGGGGCTGGACTTACCGAATTTGAACAAGACAGAAACTGTGGGCCTTCCTAGCCTGACTAGGCACAAGGGTGGGAGGAGAAGATGAGTCTGGCGGGACAGGAAGATCAGGAGTCACTGGGTGGAAGATGGAAGTAAGATTTTGACAAGTAGAAGAGGTGCAGGGAGAAATGAGCTGGAGGAACAAACGGCCAGGACATGAACAATGACACAGAGATGAGAAAAGCATTACTGCTGAAGAGGAGCATCAGGAGGTGGATGGCAGCTGAGGACAGACGGCCCTGGGTGACAGACAAGAGCAGGTCAGCAGAAGGAAATCAGGTGAAGGCTGGATGGGATTCATCACCAATTCATCAAAGACAACACTTGGATCAAAGGCAAATAGTAAGGTCTGAAAATATTTCTGCAGATACATAGGTCCCACAAAATAAGATGTGTTAAAAGGGGCAGGGGAATAGAAGCAAAAAAGAGATAAATCTTATCCCCAAGCGCAACATCATTTAGGTATCATAGCACATATTTATAAAGGTTGGGGTTAATTTTCCATTTCTGTTGAGCACTTGGATTAATTTATTTTCTGTTTTTGAAGTATTTTGGTTCTTAGTATCTTTTCTATGCCCACTCCTGCAAATGCTTGTATCTACTGTGCAAATAAATGTACTGCTGAAAGGTAAAAAGTACCATCTGAAAAAGCGTTAAGTCCTCGGGGCCTTGAGAAATGGTGAGTAGTGACAAGCAAAACAAATATCATCCACCAAAAAATATTTTTTAACTATACTAACTTGTTCAATGAAGTCATTTTTTTTCCAGTCATTTATTATAAGTAGCAGCATGAAGAAGTTTGTCTGGATTTTATGGGGGGAATGGCCTGGAAGCTAAATCATAACGAAAATTGTAATAAAAAAAGATGAAAAATGTACAAACAAACCATATTAAAAATTGCTTATTACATTTTGGTATCCTCAAGAAGTTGTTTACTGTGTATTTCTTCTTTCCTGATGCAAGAACTACATTTCATTTTTCCTTTCTGTCAAATCTCTTTCACTCACAGTCTCTAGCTTAAATACATTCTCAGTGTCAGCAATTGTAATTCTGTGCTGTTTCTTCATCTGCTCCCTCTCAGGTAAAGGTTTTACCTGCAACAATATAGAGCCAAATGTAAGTGAAGATCGTTCTGCAAGATCTATGGGATCTTTATGTTTTCATTAAAGGTTTGTATATTCTGCCAGTGTACTGCTTCAACAATATAAGAACGCAATTCACACATACAAAAATCAGTAGAAAACCCACTAACAATATTTTACTCATTAAGGATGGATTGGTAATAGGCTACCCAAAATAACAATTTGCTTCCTTTTTAATGGTATGAGGATACTTCGATTTTCAGGTCTATGGCTTTGATTAAATTAACTAAGGAGTGATATTTCTGTAAACAAAGAAGATACTGATGTTGAAAAATAAAACAAAAGTTCTTGTTGAAGTCCTAGTACTGCATGAAAGGTAATCGAAGAAATTTTATACTTCATGGCATACTCATCAAAGGAAGGCAAAATTTTCCCTACCTAAAAATGGAATCTGCCAGTTCCCAGTTGCTATGTGTGCACATACCTGATATCCCAGTTGCTATGTGTGCACATACCTGATATGTGCCACAGTTTAATATTTGATAATCCTATGATCAAGATATTTTTATATATCCTGTAAATGGCATTAATTTAGCATTTCTTTTTTTTTTTTTTTTAAATCTGCTATTCAGTAGTGCTTACTAATGGATGATGATATCTACCAGTCTACTGCATATGTTTGTCTGAGCAAGACTTTGAAGGCCATTAGAGATCAGCAGTGTGGTACAGGGGAGATTTTGGTTGTGGAAATAGAGGCAAAGCTTCTCCAAGCTCTCTTCAAGTTGAGAGGAAACTTAACTCCATCCATCCCCTGTCAGAACATATCCTCATGTGATGGGATACAATGAGGAAAATAGGGGGAAAAAAAGGGAAAATAAACAAGCATCACTACAACTTCTGGTGAGAACACCTCATTTTCTTAGCTTTTGCTGCAGGTTATTCCTTTTGCAAACGTATCTCCCAGCAAGGACTTCTACGTGGAAAAGGCTTCCCTGGAGTAAGTCTGCTGAGTGTTTCTGCTCCAGTGGACACCACAGCCAGCAACATGAGTGGGAATGGGCTTATTCTGCCAGCCTACATCAAGTTTAAGAGCTCCCTAGTTGAAGTACTCTTAATATACTTTCAACAGCTAAAATTTTTCTAAATGTTGCACTGCTGGAAAAGAAAAATACACACTCTACTCGCAGAAGTCAATCATCTCTGGAATTCTGACTTGTCCAACCTTGCAGTCGTGACTGGTGAGATGACCTCTGCAGGAATCAGTTTGGAATACAGTGTGATACTTCTCTGCAAATGTCATTAAAGACAATGGTCTCTGTATATCAGCAAATCCTCACCAGCATGCCTTGAGATCTTAGGCACATAAACTGTCTAACAGTAAGCTCTCGATGTGCTCCCCTCTCTGCTACTTTATCCCTGTGGAAGAAATTCTCTGTCTCACACTTGTTGAAATTTTTGTTTCTCTAGCTGGCAAGTGGATGCAATGTCCAGCACAAGGGAGCTGTAATATTTGGACTGGCTGCTTATTTGTAAGTGGATAGCAGGAGCAGCAGAATTGTACCATGATGGCCCTTAATGTACAAGTTGTAGCAAAATTACATCCAAATCCTAAAGACAGCACAGAAAACACAGAGCCCGTGAAAATGGGTACTTGATATTTCCATAAAGATGAGAGGAAAGCCCCATCTCCTGTGGTCATGCATCCTGTTGTTGAGCATATACACAAGCAAAAAAGAGGCATCAGAAGGAGAAGAAAATAATGTAGCACTCAGACCTCTG
This sequence comes from Numida meleagris, assembly GCF_002078875.1. Taxonomy (NCBI): domain Eukaryota; kingdom Metazoa; phylum Chordata; class Aves; order Galliformes; family Numididae; genus Numida; species Numida meleagris. The sequence goes on from NC_034410.1 coordinate 82,939,093, forward strand.
TAGTGCAACGTGTATCTAGCACCAAACACAGGTGTCTGAAACAAATTGCTCTGGAGTATTTGCACCCATCTCCCTGCAGACAATATTTGATAGAGAAATTGCATTCCTTCCAGGATGGCAGATGTGGGGAAAATGTGGATGTAATTCTATAATTTTCTTGAGGATATGACAATTATTAATACTTAGTCCTCAGATAGCACTTCACATTTACAAATCTCTGTACAAACTGCATTTAATTAATGACAAGTCCTTAAATACATTGCAGTTGAAGTATGCAGCTTAGAATGACTGATGCATGCAGACAGAAGAATCGTTAACCTTAATGAATCATGTCTGAAACAGTGGATGGAATACATATCAGAAATACATCTGCAAGTGTGTGACAGGTTGGTAAGACAGAAATTTAGCCATCTGCCACAAGCTGTTTTGTAGCCTTCCAGCTTGTGACTGTTTTCCTGGTAGACTGATAGACATGAGGTAAGCTAGCTGGGGTTGCAGCGCGCAGCAACAAGCAGGCACATAGTGCTTGCTCATGGTGTCACAGCTCTGCTTCATTTGTGCAACACCAATATTGCTAGGGGAGATGTTTCCTGATTACAGATGGTTTCAGCAAATGCAGAATTAAGCCTATGAGTAACCAGCAACTCACAGTCACCTTGAGACTTCTGAAAAGGAGCATAGTGCAGGATTAAAATTATACTCTAATTACTAATGTCAGCAACACCAACATAGCAGAACCTGAATGCAATACCTGGATGAAAATCATCATCTGCTCGTGCAGATCACCTTGATGACTCTGTAGTATGAAATTACTTGTGCTGAACCAGTTATCTCCCCAGTTAAGCCAAGAGTAGTTCTCCTCAGTGTAGAACAGCACTTAAAGAGTTTTGAGCATCTTTTAGCCATAGCCACTGCATTCTCAGAGAAACCCAGCAAGACTCTCACTCTACGTCCTGCATGGCTTTTTGGAAATACCAGACACTATCTCAATATAATATATTTACAATTGCATTTGGAATATCTTTAGGGTGCCTGGCAGACAGATCAATATTTTTGATAAAAGTGATGTTTTGATATTAAAAAAAATATCTGTCTAGGCAGTCTGCATTTAATTTTTCCTTTAATGTATTGCTGTTGAACTTTCTCTGTCCTTCAGTGTTTATAAGCAGCACGATCATTCTGTGTCCAGATAAGCACCACTCCTTTTCCATTAAATTTTCTCTTAACTCCTTAGGCAGGCAGACCAGCTCTACTGGCTGCTAACAGAGGTCTACATCAGGTCAGCAAGGTGCAGGTAGATCTCCTCATCTTTGTTGTGGATGTCCCAACCCTGGAGGCATTCAAGGCCAGCTTGGATAGAGCCCTGGGCAGCTTGATCTAGTGGGTGGCAACCCTGCCTGTGGCAGGGGGGTTGGAACTGGGTGATCTTTAAGGTCCTTTCCAACCCAAGCCATTCTATGGTTCTATGACCTTGCTGAATAGCGAGGTTAGCTTAGGCACTTTTAGGTCTCAAGCCTATATGCTATTGCCAAGCATAGAGTAAAGCATCTTAATATTTTTCTTATTTCCTAAAATGATCTGTCATATTAACATGGTGTCAATTCTTTCAGTCATGTTGATCAGAGATATTGAGACTTTGTTCCTTTATGCCCACATACGTTATCTCCCCTCTGCAGAGGCAAAAGAGAGATCATGGTCCTTACTGGGAGAACAGGTAGCCTGGTAGCTATGGCAGTGAGCCTTTGCGAGAGTGAGCCCTGCTTCTGCAGTAACACTGCACAGGTCACATAGAGCAAAATAAACACAGATTTGTTTACTGGTAACCTGCTGTGATAAACAGAAATTGAATGGATTTGGTGCTCCTTAGGGAAATATGCCCGTTCTTCATATTAATTACACTGGAGGTAGCTTATTAATGCTGTGTCAGCTTGTGTTTACAGTTTTCACAGAAAAAAAAGAGAGAACAGATATGACAGAAATGATGGTAGATATACTTGTTTGTTTTGAACATATTTAACTGGGTATATAAATAAATTAAGATACTCTCACAATTATGAGGCAAAGCAGGAGAACTGAAATAAAATCATAATAGAAAGCTGTCAAACCCTCAAATTTTCCTTCTTTGGTGAATGTGCAACACAAAGAACATTTTCTTTGTGGAATCAGAATGCCATGCCAAACATCTTACCTTCAGGCTCAGTTTTCCAGGTTTAAGTAATTGCGTTCTGAAAACGCACAGAATCGCGGAGTCATTAAGATTGGAAAAGACCTCTAAGATCATCGAGCCCAACCACCAACCCATCCCCACCATGCCCATGAATCATGTCCCTCAGTGCCACATCTTGAACACCTCCAGGGAGAGTGACTCCACCACCTCCCTGAGCAGCCTGTTCCAGTGCCTCACCACTCTGTCTGAGAAAAAATGTTTCCTAACATCCAGCCCAACATGAGGGGCTCTAGTGTGAATAGCCACAGTTCTTGCTCTTTTAATTCAGTTGTAAAAAAACACAATAAACTAACCTGAGCTGGTCTTCTCTGAGACACTTCCCCAAGACACTTCCCCATGGAAGGCACCCAAGCCCCTTTCCCAGCACAGCAGGGATGGCTGATACCAAGTTCTGTAATTGCACTTGTAGCAACATGAGCAAGAAACACCAGGAAGACGTTGGGTTTTATAAATAACGCAACCGCAAGCTGATTTGTTTAAGAGAATGAATTACCAAGGAGAGGGCTAGCAAAATGTTTTGTGTTTCAAATAGAAAAGAAACCTAATGCTTTATCATTACATCATACCTTTGTTCTAGTATACGTGCAAAAATGTGCCCTCGCTGAATTTTGCAATTACAGTGGCAGCTCCACCAGGACCCTTAGGAGACAAGCAGAAAAAGTCTGTGTGCAAAAGTATGACACCACAAAAAGCTTCTTCCCCTCCTTTCTGCTTTGTCACTGAACTCTTCCCAAGGTCCCTTATCCTTTGTTTCCTCCCTTAAGACCCCTTTGCTCTCTGCTCCCCTGTCTCAGTGAGTTTGGGGATGCCAAGGATCTCTGCAGTCTGAAGGAGCACTGGCGGCTGCTTTGCTCACAAAGTCGGGATCTTCAGAGAAAAAAAAAAAAGCAATCTGTAATTTTATAGCTGCCTACTCTGTTTGGGATATTAATCACGTGCTGTTGGGGTTTGCTGGTGCTTCATCACAGATCCAACTCTAAAAATAAAAGTATTGGTAACAAAAACACCCTGTCCAGCCAGGACGTGTTGCTTAGTTTAGCTATCAGATGTGTGAGGAGGAAATCCAAATCCATTCCGCTGAGGTGTCCCTGGCACTTTTTCCTTGATGTGCATGGTGCCACAGTGAGTCACTACCATGGAGGGCTGCCAGTGTGATGTCAGCCACCTGGGGTCAGTCAGAAAGAAATGAAGAGAGGAGGTTGTCTCTCCCCACATGCTGTCATTAAATAGAGTGTGACCCCAAATACACCACGGTGCTGCTGCAGAAGGGCGGCCAGGCTCACAGGAGGCTCTAGGTGAGACCTCCTGGGACCTGCTTAGAGGATGGCCCACAGCCGCACAATCCTGTTTGTCCCAAAGCCACCTTCCTCACAGCTCACAGTCTTGAAGGCCCCGCACCAAGAGATTGGGACTCAAGAAGAGCACCCAGGGACTCACATCTCTGGAAATCCCACACAACTCATCTTCCTACAGAAATGGCATCTCTCTGGATATACCTGGAATACTGTGCTGACTAATACAGCTTCCTTATAGAAAGGCTGTGAAATGCAATACAGCAGGATGTGTTTGCACACATGTACTAATAATGTAAAACAGATGCTTAAAGATTTGATAGCATAGAAACATTTATAATGTTTCCTGATTAGAAACAGGCAAACTTTTTTGTTAAGCTATTAAATGTGTGTTTTGCTGCATTCTCTTACATTGATAGCATCTATTGTTCATAACAATAAACATCTGGGTCAAACAGACACATGAAATTAAATACAAAGTGATTTCTCTACAGTTCACTTTGTCTCCTAATTCTTATCACATACAGATAGGAGGCTTTTGAGAATCCCGTATATCTCACTTGTACTGTGCTATGTTTACAATTCTGACAGCCTTGTTTGGTGCTTTGTTATTTTAAGCAGATACAAACTAAATAACAATATAGTGCTAATGAATATTTACCATTTCTGTAGCTGGTTTGTTTTGCAGAACTCCAACCGATTCATTTCACTTTATTCAAAGCTGCGTATACTCAGAGCTGGATATTGGGATTGTTTAGTCTGGAGAAGAGGAGGCTAGGCTTCCTCCCCCATGTAACAGTGATAGGGTGCAAAGTAATGGCCTTAATTGCTCCAGCAGAGGTTCAGTTAAGGTATTAGGAAAAATGTCTTCTGAGAAAGAGTGGTGAGGCACTGGCACACACTGCCCAGGGCAGGGGTGGAGTCACCATTCCTGGAGGTGTTTAAGAAACATGGAAATGTGGCACTGAGGAATATAGTTAGTGGGCATGGTGGAGGGGGGTTGGTGGTTGGACTTGGTCTTAGAAGTCTTTTCCAACATTAATGAGTCTACAATTCCAGTACAGATTAAAGAAACTCATCTGACCATACCTCATGTAGCTGAGAGCAGTTCTCCTAGAACTAATCTATACTATATATAGAAATATAACATGAATTGCCAACAAATTTTTCTTGCATTAAGTTGGCATATATATCCACAGCATGTGGAATAAAGGAAGCTTAAAGGGATGGTTAGAGAGCACACAATGGAAAGCGAAACAATATTCATCTAGCTAAAACCTCAGAAAAATCCAAATATTTCAAAGTTGAAAGCTTGACAAGTCAAATCACTTCAGCAATAACACATCATCAATGACAATTACATCTGTTAAGGAGAACATTCATAGAAGAACGCTCATCCCATCTCTCTAGATGCAGAACAATCTGGTCATCAGGCACTAATCAGGATGTCAGCAATCACTCCAGGTAGCTGAGGGGACTGTCACAGCACTGTATGAGAGCAGCAGCCTTTTGGCACTCACTATTTAGCCTTGTCGTTGTCAGGGTGACTGGAAAAGAACTGCACATAGAGTGGGACAAAACAGAGAAAAGAATTAAAACATTTTTCATGGAAAAAAAAATCAGTTTTACATAAACTAAATATTGCTTTGAAGTCATACCAATCATGACAAAAAATACTGGAACTATTTGAAATTAAGTGTTTGATTTTATCTGGCCAGGAAAGAATACAAAATTTAGGGCAAAACTGAAGTCTGACATAGCGAAGTGTTTACAAAATGAATTTCTTTATTCCAGTCAGCTTTAGGTGAGGAATAAAAGGAGATGCTCTGTATGGAGGGAAAGGGGGAAAATAACAAATAATGCTATTTTGAAGTGATTTATGAGCTGGTCTGCTCTTCAGATCTCATAGCTCTTGGTCTGCGCTGTGACCACCATGGGCTGATCCTGCACAGCAAGTTTCACAAGAATGCAGCTGCAGATCAGGTGCTACCACCCCACTGTCTCTGTTCTGGGCCTCCTGCCCTACGGCTGGAGTGACTCACGCTAACAGCTGCAGTGACCTTACAACTTCCTAGAAATGCATTTCCTTGGCTTCAGGTTCTACATGAGACCAAAGGCATTGTGTTAAGACGTGATGCCATAGTACACGGATTGGAGTGAGTCACACACGCAGGCAGGACCTTCTTTTGTCCCTCATCAGTGGCAAAGGGGAAGAGGAAGGGCCTTGCATTTGCCTATTCATATATGAAAAACCTAAGGTGTGATACAGTACATCACCTAGAACTAGGTAATCTAAAATGAAAGAATAGAACTAATCAGTTTTCTAAAGTGCAGCTAGTACATTAAAAAAACAAGTTTTCAAAGTGAAATGCTAAATCTTAACTGTGCTAACATTAAAGTCACTGGTGGACTTTAAAGTTGCTATGCTTTCCTACCTAGGAAATGAACTGGCTTGCTAATTGTCACCATCATGTTTCTGATGCTTTTCTGAGAACAGCAGTTTTATTTCCCACCGAGGATAGACCAATCTATGGGGCTGCTGCTTTTAAAATACAGCTTGTCATCTGTGATTAAATAAAGGCCCGTGGGAAATCAGCCAAGCTGACCATGCATGGTGAGAATGGCTCCTCTGCCCTGGTCCATCTCATGGCTGTCATTGCCAAAAGGAACCCTTCAAGGGGCAGTTTCTCTCCATGCTGCGCTGAAGAGGCAAGCAAGCCAGACTTTTCTGTGATGGCGATTAACTGCTAGCTTGGTACTGGTGAGGTGTTGAGTCTGAGCCCCTGGTGTCTAGCATGGAAGGCTGGATGCAAGCATTACTCCTACTGTGCTGAGACCTTGCATGGGCATAAGTGCCGGCACCGGCAGCAGGACCCTGGCATTCATGAAGGACTCAGCTGCAATTTTCCTCTGCTATGTTCCTTTTGATAGAAATGATGACAGTTCCTCTATGACTCAAAGGAGCACTGAGAAAACAAGTATCTGTCAAGTGCTGAGAGCTGTAGCCATAAATGCCACATGAAGACCCACAATGCAAAGATAGCTCATTTTTTCACAACAGAACTTGTACAGAATTAGGTAGATAGCCCATTAAATAATGAAAAAAAAACAACAAAAATTGAGTGCCTGCTCATAAACAGAGTACGATCCATTTTGCATGCTGGCCAAAGCTTTGCAGGAGTAGTACCTCTGGTTACATAACAAATAATGTCATCGTCAACAACAAGAGAAGACAACTCCCTGCTTTCTACTGTTATGGTTCTTCACTTGGCAAATATAACATCCTTTTAACACCATCTACTGTATACAATCACTTTATATATTGTAATTTTTGGTCTCTTTTCTCAGATGACAGGTAATAGGATGTGAGGAAATTGCATCAATTTGCACCAGAGGAGGTTTTGATTGGACATTAGGAAGAGTTTCTGTACAGAGAGTGTGGTCGGGCATTGGACCGGGCTGCCCTGGGAGGTGGTGGAATCCCATGTCTGGAGATATTTGAGACGTACGGATGTGGCACTAAGTGTCATGGATTAGTGATGGAACTTGGTAGCTCAAGTAGATGGCTGGACAAGATGATCTAGAAGGTCTTTTCCAACCATAACGATTCTATGATTTTCAGACTCAGCACAGGACACAGAAAAAATGCTCCTCCTTGGAGGCATAAATATCGCAAGAAGACATTTTTCACCAAAGCGAGAGAGAAACAGGAACAAGCACAAATTGTGAAAATTCAGATGATACCTACAGGTGGCAATAATTCTACCAGGCAGCTGTCAGAATTGTCCAAAGAACATGCGTGCTTGCTGGGAGCTGAGACCTTGCCCAGTCCCTATGGGACTATGAAGACATGACGATAGGCACGGAGGGCAAGGAAAGAGGCCCAAGTCTGGTCAAAAGAAACTCAGGTTACTCAAAGCACATGGTCTGTTTTCATTTTTTGGCTAAGACAACTCACTAAAAATGTGTTACGTGATGACAGAAAGAGGGAAATTGCCATCTGCCAGTATCCAGTACAGCCAACAATATTTTCCTGTCCAAGCACCAAAACTGCTTTTTTTTTTTTTCCATATACACTTTAGCAGCTGGCAATGGCAGCAGAGCAGCAAGCCACTTCAGTTCTTTGACATGCAGATAAATGACAACAAAAGGACAAGAAACAGTGAAAAAGACAGCAAGTGGTTAGAAACTGATAAGACTTTGAGCACCAATCTGGGTTTAGACCCCAGGTCCTCCATAAATCTGTGACAAGCAGATCTACAGTTTGATTTGCTCAGTGCAGGAATACAACATTCAGGTTTCTTCCCATGCTCAAGGTATCCAGATAACAGACACGGAAATCAGCTGATGGAGAAAGAGCTTGATTTGTGCCAGGGACTACAACAATTTGGTAGTTACACCTGATGGAGTTCTCAGTTGCAGGGCAGGGGAATGGCAGATTGCTACACAGGCAGCTGTGGCATTTGCCAGTTACCATGAAGCTGCTGATCAGGAGGACACAGAAGTCCCTGCAGTGTCATCTCTGTCTCCATCACTGGTGGTTGTGGAGGACGTGCAGGATGAAGGCAGGAGGACGCTCCAGGGAAATAATCTTTGCAAAGCCTATGGGTGAAGAAAAGCCACGCAGCTCCTACTGGCACAGGCCATGGGCATGCCTAGCATGTAGTTCACATTTCAAAGCTTATCCAGTTCTGGAAGAAAGTTTTATAGGGCAAGCCTGCCCAGCCCTGCTATTTGTCATATATGTTAAGCAGCGGGATCTGGTTCTGTTTTGATTTTCTTGCATGAGTGTCCCAGTGACATCTCTACAGATGTTGGCATTCTTGATAACAAAACTTTCTAAAGGTTCCTGTTTGCTTTTGCCACTGACATCTCAACTCAGTAATCAGGAGTGAGTGTGCATCTGTGTGTGTGCGTGCATGGATATAACCAAAGTGCCTTCAAGCACAGGGTGAACTTGAAAAGCTGTTTCTTTCTCCACTGTTTAGCCCTCTGATCTTTTTTATTTTCCTTTTTTCCTTCTGTCAGTTCCCATGGTGACTTTACGTGAATTTTTTAGAAATCATCTAAGGTGGTTTAGTCTGAGAAAAGACAAGCTACACGAGGAATAACCTGAAAAAAGAAAAATGACACTTTTTTTTTTAATGTGGGAGAGGAAAACAGAGACAAGTATCAGAAACATCTGAGGATTGCATTTCGTTGCTCAAGGAGGAGGACAGAGTGTAAAGATGGATAAGGGGATATGGTGTTTTTGTTTCCTATATTCTTTGTTTCAGTATATCCCATTTTTCAGCAACCTGTTGTAACATAGCTTTTTTTCTAACAGAATGATGAGAAACACTCTTAAGCTCAGTTCCTCTTTGCAGCCTAAATCCCTTTCTAGACATGAATACAAATTGTAGATATACCTGGGATTTCAAGCTCTATTTTAGAGAAGTCTCCTACTGACACAGGAAAGAGGATCTCTCTGCATCTGGGGGGCGGGGTTTGGGAGATGGGAAAGAGTTGGGTTGCAGTTTACTTAAAGAGCCAGAATAATAGGAGTTTTCAAAATACTCAATTCCCAGTCAAGGCAAGTAAGCCTCACCTGGATCCGCGTTTTAAAGACTATTTGTATATCTCCTCCGCTCCCATGTCTAAAAGGGCTCGCAGAGCTGAGGCTGCTTAAGAAGGGGTGGTTTGCTCATAGATCGTACTCTGGCCACCTCTCCAGAGAAATAACCTGTACTGCGCAAATCAGAGCCTGCACCTTTGGCAGCACCTGGTCAACACAGCCAAGGTACCTTTATCTGAAGCTACCTGTTATTCTTCACTAACTGCAGGAGAAGTTCAGATAATTTGCTAAGACTGGACTCTGATGTCCAGAAGTTAAAAATGAAATTACTTTTATTCCATACTTTGAGTCAGAAGTAACAAATCAAACCTTCTGTGCTCTGTTTTAAGACCAAGTACTACAAGTTGCAACAGAAGTCTCCATCTTCAAGGGCAATGAAAGTCATAGAATCATAGAATGGCCTGAGTTGAAAAGGACCCCAATCATCGAGTCTCAACCCTCCTGCTGTGTGCAGGGTCACCAACCACTAGACCAGGCTGCCCAGAGCTACATCCAGCCTGGCCTTGAATGCCTCCAGGGACGGGGCATCCACAACCTCCTTGGGCAACCCATTCCAGCGTGTCACCACCCTCTGAGTGAAAAACTTCCTCCTAATATCCAACCTAAACCTCCCCTGTCTCAGTTTAAAACCATTCCCCCTTGTCCTATCACTATCCACCCATGTAAACAGCCATTCCCCCTCCTGTTTATACGCTCCCCTCAAGTATTGGAAGGCCACAATGAGGTCTCCCCAGAGCCTTCTCCAAGCTAAACAAGCCCAGTTCCCTCAACCTTTCTTCATAGGAGAGGTGCTCCAGCCCTCTGATCATCTTGGTGGCCCTCCTCTGGACCCATTCCAAGAGCTCCGCATCTTTCTTGTGCTGGGGGCCCCCAGGCCTGGATGCAGTACTCCAGATGAGGCCTTGCAAGAGCTGAGTAGAGGGGGACAATCACCTCCCTCCTCTGCTTCTGATTGCTCTATGCTTTGTGAAAGTCCGTGATTCTTTTTATCCATTACCTTGCTAACTTCATTATAACCACTAATAGCAAATTCTGATATACCAGTATAAAACCTTCCAGCCCATTAGTTAAGGGAGGTGCATTCAGATCTCCACTAACACAAATAACACAATACTGTCTCTGCAGGTGTTGATTATACTTTGAATGAGGAAGAGAAAATTGGTTCTTAGACTCCTGGAATGATATAAAGAGCTTAATTTAAAAAACTCATCTATGAAGTGAACACCTACTTTCTATTTCTTGAGATGCAAATTACTTTTAGTGAGCAAGCTAAATGGCTGTTTATTTAAAGTGGTCATTCTGGCACACTTGTGATTTTAAACGTTTTCCTAGAGTGTTAGAAAGTGACATAAGATACATGATATATTTACTGGAACAGAGAGAAGCAGCTTAACAACATAAGAACCCATGGACTATTTTTAAGAGAGATAAAGGGCTCATATTCACTGTTAGCTAATAGTCATCTAATAAGTTATCATCCATTGGCTGATCCACTTCCCATCTGTAGGCATGTGACGTGTCAGCATCCTTGGATCGTAAGGAGCTGTGCTGGATAAGCAGCTGGATTCCTCAACAGCATTTAAAGTGGGGCCTGGCCTTCCAGTGTGGTGAGACATCAAGTTCTACTATTGATTAATTAGGTATTTTAATTGAAAGAGGATTCACACTTTGTGCTTGTGAACCAAACTGGCACAAAAGGAACACTCCTGTCACAAAATTGTCATAGAATCTTTTAAGTTGGGAGGGATCTTTGAAAGTTGTCTAGTCCAACTTTCCTGCAATGAACAGGGACATCTACAGCTCAATCAGATTGCTCAGAACCCTGCCCAGCATGAAATTATTCCTGCCTTCAGCATTTCACAGCATTGTAACGTTTGTAGGAACTTCAGAACACTTTTTAACCCATCTTTAAGGTCTGAGAAAAGATTAGAGAGAACTGCTAATAGATGTCTGTCTGCTAGATGACTCTCAGGGAAAGGCACTAAATAAGAATGTCCCAAGATGACATTATTATTCATAATACATCAAATACATAATACAGAAACAATAAAATCACTTTGCTAAGTATTTTCCATTTTGTGCAATGGCTAGAAATCACATCTACATGATACATAACAGGACTACTCAAACCAAGTGCCTTTGATCCATCAGTTTCATCAAGACTGTGTCACCTTACCAAGTACCTTTCAATTTATTATATATTACATTTCTACTGCATGCAACCCAGCTGAGACTACTGAAAGTTTCAGTTTGAGAGATCCAGATGCTTACGTTTGTGGTAGATGTTAGGATGAAAGGGGACATGTGCAACAAGAAGCATTCACCTGCCTGTGATTTCACGCATGTAGAAAAAGCCAGCACACAATTTGTGCTACACTTCAGTAGATCCCAGCTCTATAGCAAAGCCCATTAGCTACATGGCACAGAAGTCTAATGCTAAACAGGAGATTCCCAAACAGTAGCGGGAAAAATTGTGCTGGGTGACACATCATCATTCACTTTGGAGAAGGTTTAGTAGCCCCACAGCTGTAGGTTGAAAGAAAAATTCACGTTTACAGTTCAGAGGTGGAAGCATTTCACAATGCCAGATTATTCATAAGAGAGGGTATTTTACAGAATCTGCCAAGTGAATTTGGAAGGATACAATGCCGAGCATGGTTCAATTCACTTAGTTACCCGGCTAGCCTCGCCATCTGGTCAGTTCTGCAATTTACATGCCACTTACTTTTAATTATAACGCATTTGTGCTAGGAAACAAAAGAAGAAGTCACATTTGTTGCTCCCACACTAGCAGATGTGCCTCACTCCTTTTGGCATTTATTAGACAAGACAGAAATAGACTCAATATATTAACTACCTTCGTCCAGTAACAGACTTAATCATCCCTTGAGGTAAACATGGATCCAAACTTTGTCCTACTCCCTCTTTGCTTCCTGGATGAACGCGTCCTGAAATTGCCCTCAGCATGTCAAAATTTGCCCAATACTGTAATCCATTCAGATGGTCTATTACCTGATGAAAGCCTTCTTAAAAATACACCATAAAAATAAGTACTGATAATGAGTTGTTGATTCTGGCAAGTGATCACCACTCAGAGAGCAACTATCCACTCAACTATAACCTTCCACAATAAACTCCCTAGTCATAGGAGCTGGTTCCTGGTTTTCTCTCCAGCAATGTTTGTCAAAGCAAATAAACAGGAGGAGATGCGAAAGTAGCAAGCAGTTTATACACAAAAACCTGTATCCAAATTTCCAACAACAAACTGTTTTCAAAAAGGTCCTCTCAGGAAAGCAGGGCTGCCATATATTTAATATAATTATCTTTGGAGGGTCTTGATTTGCTACATTGATAAATACTGTATTGGCAAGCAACTTGGAAAAACTAGCAGATAGAAACATGATAATTTACAGGAAAACATTACTAACAATGAAAACCTTTCAGAAAAATACGGAGTAGCTGTAGCACATGCAAATTTGTAGTCATGGGGAACAAATTAACCCAGGAAAACCTATATAAAAACTGGGCAGGTTTGTAAGTAGAAACAGTGTGGTGAATCACAAAAATATTTTTTTATTTGATTCTAATTATTGATTCTAATTATTTTAGATAGTAATACTAAGCAGATAAGCTTATAAGCTGAATCAAAGCTAATCTTTTTCCCATATATTTTTTTTTAAAGACACACACATTTCCCCAATGCAATGAATTATTTAGACACAAAATATGACACTATGTCAATAAGCCTTGACTGGTAGGTAGTACTTCCACTAGGCTTCCAGTAAAGCAGACACACGGCTCTGAAGCCATGTGGTAACAGGCACTTTCTCTTTTGCCAGCCATATATACATCCTCTTCCCTAGGTGATATACGCTTACCTTATCTGCTCCTCTTCGCTCATTATGTTCCATGTTTAGCTGTTCCACGCTCATAAATTCCTCTCTAGTCTCAGGCAGACTAGATTACATCTCCCTATTCAGCCCTGAAAAATTCCAACTCCTGCTAGCTCAGAGACTGAAAAACTAGCAAGGGGACAAGAAAAAAAGGCATAAAATACATTATAGAAAAAGTATAAAGTAGAGTACAGGGAGACAACCAGTATCAGGTACAAGACGTGCAGCAGAGCCAGTAAATTAACTTCTTAAACATTCAGGTGTGGTGAGTTGACCTCAGACTCCCACCCAGCTGCTTTCTCCCTCCTCCTCAAGTAGGCAGGAAGAGGAGAGAAAATAGGATGAAAGAGTTCCTAGTTTGTGAAAAAAAGATAATTAAATCACTTACTTGTTACCATCGTGGGTAAAACAGACTCAACCCAGGGAAAATTAGCTGGACTTATTGCCTATTAAAATAGATTTGGGTAATGAGAAACTAAGACAAAAAATGAATACAACGCTTTCTCCTTACCTCACCTTTTTTTCCCAGGTCCAGATTCAATCCTTCACTCTCATCTCCTCTTCCTCTTCCTCCCTTCATGCTCAGGTGGCCTAGGGCAATGGGGACTGGCGGTTATAGTGTGCGCATGAGAGCTCTTCGCCACTCCCTCATCCTCGCACTTTTCTCCTGCTCCAGTGTGGGTCTTCCCATGGGCTGCAGTCCTTCATGGTGAAGATGTTCCAGCATGAGTTTTACACAGGCCATGATTCCTTCAGGAAATATCCACCTACTCCACTGTAGCCTCCATGGGCTGTACAGGAATCTCTGCTCCAGCACTTGAATCACCTTTTCCCCTCCTTTTGCTCTCACTTTGATGCTCACACTGCTCTTTCTCCCTTTTTTTCCTCTCCTCCTCTGCTGGTCCAAAAATTTTACCCTATCTTAAGCATGCTTTCCCATAGCCACGCACATTGCTTTTAGTCTCAGGTGTGCCCCGGTGGGGGTCCATTGGAGCTGGCTGGAAATGGCTGTGTCCGGCATGGGGCAGCCTGGGTATACCCAATACACACCACAATTGGTTTTACTTAGTAGTTCTGACGGCTAGAGCTCAGTTTTAGAAACTAACACATAAGTGTAAACAGATATGATGTCGTGTTGCACTGCTCTAACATTGCAGCAGACTCTAGGACATGCTGTAGGGAGAATATCAGTTCGTTCTTCCTTGTCAGCCTTCACTGTCATTAGTAGCCATAATGCAAAACAGCCATTTAGAAGCCTTATACCACTCAGCCTTATTACCACTATTTATGCAACTCAGCTTAAAAAGGGTCTAGGATATCCTCTTCTGCTTTTTGATAAACCTTACTGCATCTCTACAGTAAGGCCTGTCATTACCATTACTGTTCCCTGGCACAAAACTCAAAGTGCCATTTGCAAAGGTAGCTGTATCTCAATCAAGGTGGGGTGCAGCCAGCAAATAACAGAAAACAACACTACAAAGTGCTGAAATTGAGTTTATTTCATGCAACATATGCAGAATCCCCTTGAGTCCTGCAAAATGGACTCTTCCTAACTCCCTTCTGATTTACTGCCTTTGCCTCCCAGAACAAAACCAAATATCTGTTACCTCTTAAATGAAGCAGATGAGAATTTGTGGCTTGAGGGATCTTGAAAAATATACTCTAGCTTTCCCAGTGGAATATCTGCAACAGTTTATTTTTTCTTAAATGAGCATTCATGTACCGATTTATATTTACAACATCTGGCTTTGTAAATTTTTAATATACACCTGGATCAAGTAGGGAACCAAAACCTATCACTGCAAATAGGTTTGCCAGGGTGCAAAGCTCCTCCTCTATGGATTTCAAGCATGTCTCATTTGTAGTCACTACAGTTTATCCCTTAAGACCTCTTCTCTCTATAACCCTGATGGAGGTCAGAGGTTTGGCTGGAATAGCGAAGACACATGGGCAAATGTAGTCAAGGCTATGCCTGAGTGACTTTGATTTACAAAACTAGGCTGGACACATTCCTCTGCCTTTGGAGGAGTGAACAGCAACAGTTCAACAGCAGCTCACAATCGCTTTTATCATTCCCCTTTCTGCACAGAGCATAAATACATTACACTGGATGTTGCAAGGTGAGTGCTTATAGTGAGGATGAACATTTTGCTTCTTTCCAGGACATACATCTTTTTGCTATTGGGTGAGCTCTGGATACTTAATCCTAGTGGAATATATTGTTGGATTTCTTTTCCCGTTCACCTATGTCCTTCTATCTCTAGCTCATGTTCATAGGTGCATCTATTTTTCTCCTTGTAGACTTCCAAAGTCTACACTAGAAGTGGAACTCTACATCCTTTGAGTTTCTCTGTCCTTCTCAAAGAGCTGTATTTTCTAGTTCCCCTGGACACTCATAGATTCCATGGTTTGACCTAGAGTAGTTTGTGTCTACCTTTATCTGAGCTTCCAGTAACTGGAAAGGAATTACCGAAAGAAGGTTTCATTCCCACTGAAACATCTAATACAACACCTAATTAAGGAATGAGAAGCTTCATATATTTTGTACAGTGCTATGGCTTTGAGTTGCAGTCAGAAGTGCAACATGGGAGAGATGATCTTCCTTCCAGGAAGATGTAGGCCAAGTTCCTCAGGTGTGAGCAATTCCCAGAAAGCATCACCTGGCTGCAGATATATGCCCTCTGCCCATCAGGTCTTTGGACTTTGCAGAATCTGGAGATGACTGCCTCCTGCTTCCAGAACTTGCAGGCTGTCATCTTTTATGCGATCTTGCCTCTCCTCTTCTTGCACAGCTCTCCCAAGAGGACAGCTATAAAACAAGACACAGCTGCTGTTCTACTGAGATTTTACTAATTTGATCTTCCGCATTTTATTGCCAGTGCTAATAAAGGACCATTTGTTGTGGCACTGATATTAGAGATATCTCTTCCTGAAGAGAAGCAAGTGTTTATTTGAAGCTTTTAAATTGTTCTGGCCAGGCTAAACCACCAAACTTATTAAAAAGCTTTTATGAAGATTATTACCAACAACATTAGCATATTAATTATTCCTATGTGAATTCTTAAAACGTTAATCCACCACATACTGCTAATTAAAGAGGGTACAGCTATGAAACTAGGCAGAGATTACACTCCCATATCCAGCAGAGGTTTCTGTTACCTGGCAAATGAATCAGCATTCATTATTTTTTGATAGTGAGCTGAAATGTCTACCTGCCTTTACTCTCCAGCACATAGTGTCTTGCTACATACAGTTTAGCATCCTCAGGATTATTTCTGCTTTGCCCCAATTAATACGGACTGTTGTATCACTATATACTCTAAATTTATTCTTTCTAGCAATGGTTTGACCTGGAGGCAGTGAGGCCAGGGAAAGCTTCCAGTTACTTTGTTTGGGCCCTGGATTAGGCCATCAGCAATTTCTGATCTTGGATTTGGCTGAGTGCTATGTCATGCTTCATGCCAGTGCAGTGATCTCCACTTCAAAAGCCAGTTGCAGTTTATGGCAGCTTCTTCCACTGCCTAGGACTCCAATTTCATTTACAAATACTTGATCAATGAAAATGTGAGAAGAACTACTACTGTCACAACCACGCTGCAATGAGCTGGCATTGCTAAACGTCTCTTTTATTTTGCATTAGAGGACGAGCCTCATTGTTTGGCAGGCCCACATGGAATTGCTGGTAGCCTATGAGTCACTGTGCTTCAGAAGAGAGACATTTCCCCAGACTGTAACTTGTATTCCCTAGGGGATATTTACAGACCTGCACTGGTCAAAAGTCCAATATCCCATGAGCCCAGAGTCTCAGGCTCAAGGACTCTGCTTCAAGGTGCACAAATAGCACAGTGTTCAAGAACTTCACATTTACCACTCCCCATGTCTAGCCAGTTTATCAAATTGGTAAAGTTTGTGAAGAAAAACCCAAACTACTGTGACTCTATTCTGTAACATATATCACAGAATGTGGAACAGTCCAATTAGCAGCTCCACGCTTGGATTGCCTAACTTCTCATCCCAAGCCCCTGAATCTGATTACTCAGACTGCAGAGACAGAAATCTGCTAGAAGCTCTTGAGAACATGCTTTGCCTCAATGTGCAAAAAATGGACTGAGTAGGTTCAAAAATACCATTAATGGGAGCCATAAAAGGAGAGAGCACTCATGAGAGTCACTGGGTGCAGACTAGAATAGCTGAAATCCACAGAACATAAGTGAATTGGCCCTTTGGCTTCGTGACCGTGGTCATATATGATTTCCCTTACTTCCCCTTTCTTTACTTATGTAACGTGAAGTTGTATTTAGACTTGCTAGTAAAGAGCTCTGAGATCCACCAACGAAGAATGCTGTAAAAAGTCCAAGGCACTGTCAGACTGGAAATTATCTAAATCATGGGGAATCAACTAAAGAAGATAAAACTACTAAGCACTCCATGTCTCAGTTGCTTTAGAGGGATTTCTGAGAGATAATATTAGTGTTGTGGTTATACGGCATATTATAGTCTTATAATTCCTAATAGGATTTGTAAGTATTTTGAAAGCTTACAAGCATAAATTTATGGTAAAGATGCAATAATCTTTGCAAACTACATGCCAGTTTTACATATTCAGGGGAAAGATCCTCAGATCTAATATCATGGACATATCGCTTTTCTGGGAGCATAGCTTTGCTTTGCCATACTGTGAGAAATTTTCTTTCCACTGGTCAAACATAGCTGGCTTAATGAGAGCAATGAAAAAAAACAGACATGAACACACAGATCCGTTAGAACCCCAGTGAGCTGGCATACGCAGCCGTTCCCAAAGAACAGAGGAGGACATGTGAGCAGAACTGTATTGGAGCTAATCTTTCAAATAGCAATATAAAAAAATCACAACAATCTTTTAGGCGTCGCTTCCCTTATAAGCTCCTGCTCAGCAGATAAAATGAGTAGAACAAATCAAACAAGCTGAACCCGCCAGCTTCACTACTGCTGCACCTGCTACACCAAGTACAGTCCTATTTTAAAAAGCAACCCTAGCCACAGTATTAGCTCACTTTAAATCAATGTCATTTCCAGGTCTTTTGGCTGAACTCAATATTGTACTGATGCCATGAAGTTATACCATTCCTACACAGGCTTTGGAGTTTGAAATGATGTGGGAAATCCTTATTAAGACCTTATGGGCAAGATTACCACAGTTCTTTGTTTAAACCATTTATCTGAGTGCCACGTTCCATATCTTATTATGGGATTTAGCCCCAAAGCTGTCTGAGTGTCTCTGTATAGTAATTCCACAATGCATATTAAGATACACATATATAAATATCTTCTCACATATTCAAATGCTTTTAAGATCATAGCCAAAGGACATATCTTTAGTCAAAGCTGAGCGTGATCCTGCTGAAAGGAGTAAACCTCCCTAGCTTTGATGGTTCTGCCAGCACACCCTTATTTAGCTGGCATGAAAACATAATGCAAAGGCACTTTTTGGGAAGCAGATTTTATAGCTGGCTCTGTGCGACTGAAGTGAGCCCTTGGCTCAGCAAAGTTAAATTGCTCTGTGTGCCAGCCCCTCTGCCTGCTGGCACTGACACTGCTGTGCTCCTCAGTGCTTCTGCAGCTTCACTGCTCCTCCTCCTCTCCCTACAGCACGCAAAAGATGAGAACATGCAGACTGCAATGGCAGGGACATACAGCCTTAAAAAGCTCTAATGCAGATTGTAAAAGACATGCAGCAACTAAAATCCAATTTAAGGACAATACAAAATACGGGTCCTTGAGCATTTTGGAACGTGCTTTCTTCTCTGTGTCTCAAGACTCAACAGGAGATCTGTCCCCATCACCATCAGGGGAAGCTTAGCTTGTAAGCTGCCTGTTCAAGACAACAGAGAGGTTGAATGGGCGGTGTTCACATTGTTAGCACGCAAACAAATAGCATTTGGTATAGCCCAGCAATACCTTCAGACCCCCACGTTTCCTTCTGGAGGCAACACACAAGGCTGAAGACACCCAGCTTGCTGTCTGTACTTTGTCTGTTTTGTTTTGACCCCTGAGCAAGCCATGGGTATGAGGAACCGACTGTTCCTCTGAGGTTGTCCTGCTCCTAATATTTGCTTTTCCACCTGCTCTCTGTGCTCCAGTCTGAGGGAAAAGCAGCCAGCAGAGTTTGTCTTCTTCCCTTCCAATGCCTGAGCTCAAGGCCTAGGAAAGTCGTCTCCTCAAGACAGGACAGGAGTGGTCCTTCCTGCAGCCTTCAGTCCCAGAATGTGGACAGATCTCTTGAAAAAGATCTGCTCCTGGAGTACGTGTGCTCAGGAATTACAGACAGAGGGAGAATAGCCTCAGCATTTTCAGAATGAGGTTTTTTCACTACTAAATGAGAATAGAGTTCAGTTCTGGAAAGGGCGGGGGAATCTGATGACAAAGAGACAAAAATGATGCTTACAAAGAGGGAGATGAATATAGCTAATATATTCATAACGCAAGCTTTAACTTTCTCTCCTGGGAAAAACTGAGCATGAAGAAAAGGAAGCTAGTTTTCACTATATGAATGGAAATATCTCAGCGTATAAGTGCACTGCTTTTTCATCCACTCTCAGGGCTCTGGATGGAGCTGTGGTGGGCCACTTCCAACGCTGGCTGCCATTTTCAAGCTCCTTGTGGAAGAAAAGACAGAAAGAGGAGCAAAATGAGAGACATTCAGGGCAAAATGTTTTTCTTTCTCCTCTGCAGTCTTCAGCTTGAAAATGAGCTTTCTTTAGCTACGTGTGCCTGTTCCAGGCCTCACTCCTGCTCCAGGCTGGGAGTAACTTGGCAACAGATCAAGCAATCAAGCACATTTTCATTAATTCATGACTAAGTTGCCTTCCCATCACTTTTGACCTTGTCCTCTGACACAGAGGAGATCCCCCTCCTCCCCACGTGGCTCCATGGCATGAGGACCTGCTGCTTGGCACCAGGGAGGATTCATACAATTAGGAGCCGTGTTCAATCAACACAATGGAGTGGAAATGGCTGAGGTATATTAGTAATGCTGCCAGTCTGGGCTAATGGAGAATAGGAGTTTTATCAACTTGAAGCAAGCCGCAAAGCCATCATAACTGGAAAGGTCATCACACTGTCTGCACAGTGAGCGATGTGACAAGTCAAGCAGTTTAGCATTTTGAGAATCATGCCCAGGAGAAGCCAACATGTTTAGTATCCAGTGACCTTGTTACTGATTCCAGGCTGCTCACCATGAAACTGTCATCACTGTTTCTAGGGCAAGGCCACAAGAAGGGCTTGGAGAAGGCAGTGGAGTACCAGGGTGACACTGCCAACAAATTACATCTGTAGTGCTCAGCACACACATACACACACGGTACATTGTGTATCTGAGGGCATATTGCTGTGGAACTCGGTAAGCACAAGACCAAGACCTCACCCAGATGCAATGCTACTGTATAAAAGGCAACCAAAACCCAAGCTGAAAGCCTTTGCCCTATGCCCATAAGATACCATTTAGATCTACACGAGATTGTTTCACCAAAACTTTCAACCCCAGCTTGGGCCACAAGCACAGAGCATGGGTAGTGTAGAGGTTATCCACAAGTCTACACATCTTTTGCATTTGTACAAAATGGACCCTTTCTGATTTGGCAGCATTTTGTCCATTATTTACATGAGTATTGAAGACTACTGCAGAGATCAAGTGAAAGAAAGATCACTGTCTCTTTCATGTGATTCAATTTCCCTCAGGTTTTTCTCGTTCTTGTCAAATAGCCTCTAGAATTCTAATTTCTGTTCCACTTTAAGGAATCAAAGTAAATACTTCACGGCTCATCATACTCCATGGCTCATTTTTCCAACTATTTGCTGTAACGTTTCTTTTGCGTTTTTTTTTTTTTGGCAGTTGTTGAAAGCTGACATTTCTAAATAATGGATAGACCAAAACATAATTCTTAAAATATTTAATGCCATAATAATGAACATATTGCTGAAGTAGCACTGAATTCAGCTGGTTTTAAGTGGCATGTGGTGCCTCTGCTCCATCAGAATTACTATCTTTGATTTTCATGTTGTTGTCCCAAAACATATCTATACGATATCTGGCATTAAAAATGCACAGACAATATTAACACCCATAGTCCAGCCACCGGACTTTCTTTTCATCGCTTGGCTCACTTAGTCCCTTGCCTCACTGTGTTTCTGGTTATGCCAAATACACACGTGGCTGGGCTCTAACTTCAGCTCCACCAGCATAGCTTTGACACGCTTCATGCGTCTTCTGTGCCATGGAGCAAAATTATAGCCTCTCTCTTTCACGAGGTGATACCAGCTAAGTATCTGCTGTGTGTGGCAAACACCTCCCAGATTTTGCTCAACCCTTCTGCTCTCCTTTGCCCCGTCTCTTCTACTTCTATCATGGAGACTCTCCAGAAAGATTCTGACATGTCTCCATTTGGATTTATTCATGAATTGGAGGACTGGAAACTGCCTACAGGGACCAGTGAATGCATTTATTTCACATAACCCAATTCTCTTCTCCCAGCCAGTATCTCTGGAAAGTATATTTCCAGAGAGGACTAGTATGCAGTGCATCTGATGTCCTGATAGTACATACTCTCATTAAGCAAATCCCAAGGATAACTCAAAAGCTAATGAGAATGGTTACAGATGCATTAACAAGGTCACTGATAAGAATATAGTCACAAATCACCTAATTAGGAAGGAAAAAAAATCCAGGCAAGCTCTTGTATATTTTTGTCTTACAAGTGACCCCTCTGCAGCCAGCTACCAGCAATTGCTCTTCTCTCTCCTGCTTGGATGGATGGCTGCCAGAAATACCTGATAGGAGGAAGCAGAAACTCCCATATTCTGGCATTTCAGTTGAGTTCAAATGATCATATCATTTGTGACTCTGGACATACCTCTTCACTTCTCCTTTAAGAGTTCCTCACATTCATCTGATGTGAGAGTTTCTCTACTCCTCTTACAGATCAGTCACTCTACTAATTTTGTGTCAAAAGACACAAAAACGTTGTGTCAAAGGACATTAAAAGGGATGCAGCACTTGCTACATTTGATTCAAAATCCGCGCAAACCAAGGGAGATATTTGTGGGGTTTTCATCAATCCATCATTTCCAAATGTTGGAACCCGGAAGTTATGTGATATTGTCATTCTACAGGAAAGGCAAATTTGACAGCATTAATCCTAATTTAATCAAACCTACCATTTTTTTGCCAGGTCAAAAAAAAAATAAAAATTAAACTGCATGAAAAGAAATTGTTTTAGTTCAATCAAGAGTTTTCAGCTTAGCTAAATCAGCACCTTTTGAGAAAAATTATGTCTTCAGAAAAATTTTGACAAACTAGGAAGAGATGCAAAATAACTCAATGTCCTGACTCTACAGCTGTAGTCTAAGTACCTCCATATCTTCAAGGGGGTAGGAAATTCATTCTACTCCTAATAGTGAAAAGTTATCTGTTAATAAGTAAAATACTGAAGATTTATTCTATTACAGGTATATAGTACAAATAATTGCAAACTACTAATGACATAGTGTATATGTAGCTACAAACATATGCATAAAAACAGAATACTCAGAATACTGAGTACATATATTTAGAATAGACATAGAAATATACTTAGATACAAATTTCTTTCATCAGTCATACTGAGTGTATTTACATAGAAATGGTACATGTATGCTAACTATTGCAGTGGGAAATGTCTTGAAAGCAAAGATACTGTACAACAACAATATGGCCTTAAACCAGAGATTCAGCCTTCTCTCTGGTAATATTCTCGAAATGCTGCTCATTCTTGCTCAGAACAGCAAAGCTCCGCACCCTCCCCCATCATGAGAGGCAACTTCATTCTCTCACAGTGCTTTCAAGGTTACTCCCTGCCTGAACAAATGACACTGCGCTATCTTTTCCTAACTTCAACAGAAATCACCTTGTCCTTCATGATCAGTGCGCAAATGTGTGCGCACTAATAAATAACAACACTGCGCATTCAGACAGTGTCCTTCACAGAAGCGCTTTTCAATCCAGTAGAATTAATAGCAACATCAAACAAAATCCCAGTGAGCTGGGATATGAAAGCTAAAACCCACACTGGCTGCCTGCGAGTGAAAAGGAGTTGAGGCGGGGAACAAACAGGGAAGATACTCACATGTTTCTGACACATTTAAGCAGAGATCATGTGTAGCATGGTAGCCAACCACATGGACAGCCACAGTGGAAGGAGGTCTTGCTAGAATGCTCTGGCATACAAACACACACAGGGCACCTCATGCACTGTGGCTTGCTGGTAGCCAGGGTCCCCATAAGACAAAGAAGATGCCTGGCACCCGGAGTACCCGGTGACACAGACACTTGACTGAGCCTTGCATTAAGCAGCTTGTAGGACCTGCCTGGCAGACAGGATGGGAATGGAGCAGGGATGATGCCCATGAGAGACACCCAACGATCCATTAGCTGAGGTCTGCTAAGATGCACAGGAGTAGATCCTGAAGACTTTCAACTTCCCTTATAAAGTGACCAGCTTGTATTTGCTATCAGTGTCTTAGTGGCTTTGACAAGCAGTAGCCCTACAGTCTGTAAACATGGTCAGGAACTGCCTCAGATTTAGGTCTGCCCTTCTGCTCGTTGCAACAGAGCTCCGACTTAATAGGAAAAGGAATCAATTCAATATTAGCCTTGCTTCAGAGCCAAAGTCCCAATTGTAATGGAAACTAATCAGCAGTCTAAGAAGAAAACTAGGTATTTTTTTTCCATTTTCCGAAGATCTTGATGTCTCTTGGATGTGCTGTGCATTTTAACTAGCGTACACTATTTAGCCTGAATGATTGTGGAACAAAAGACTGCCATTAGAAAAATCATGTTTGTTTTGAATGTCAAGTGCCACAGTTAGTGCTGCACAGAATTACAATGCCTTGGTGGAATCACAAGAGCCAGAAGTCTCCTCTGCAGCAAAGAACTTGATATTAAATGAAGAAACAAGGTGGCCAGCCCAATATCCTGAGCTACCCCCATCAAATGGACCAGAGAAAAGGGAATCAATGAAACCTAACTGTGGAACAAACTTGGGCGTGTTTGGGTACTAGATTTGAAAAGTCCCCTCTCCATCCTTACTGACATGGAAGATAATATAAGATCTAAACCCACAGAAAACACAATAGCTCATGGCATAGCTTTTCCAATTAGTTTCCTGGTCTCAGCAATGGGGTAAGGAAGGCAGCAGCTCCCACGGGTCTGCAGTTCACAGGGAATGACAACCCTGCATGTGGCAGCATAGTTGGAACTTGAAGATCCTTGAGGTCTCTTCCAACCCAAGCCATTCTATGATTCTATGAATGGAAGCTGCAACTTGTTTGGGAGCTTCTGAAACACCAGGCATATGCATAAACAACTATTATATTAAAATTAAAAGATGAAATTAAGTAGGAAGCACATCAGTGAAGAACAGGACAAAGAATGAACAATCATGCCTGACAGCCATGGGTTGGTGGAAAGTTCTTCATCTGGTGCTCCAAGTTCCCAGCAGGGGATGCACCCATGTACAGCTGGGTGCAACTCGCAGACAAGCTAATTACAAGATACCACATTTAATCTCTGTTTTTAAGAAAGCTGAGGAATATTTATAGTATGAGAGTCCTACGAATTTTGTTAATGACAGAAAAGGCCAAATACTCTACTTTGGGGTCAGGGAAAAGCAACACTATTGTAGGCTGGAAATTTCAGACTGCAATCTAAGTGTCCTTTCCTCTTGTTATCAAAGTAATTTGAGCTTAATTGTTAATTGTTATCTGTGACTTAATGGTTTCTGACTGTAAAGTAAAAAAAAAAAAATCAAAGCTTTCACTTGGATGTTGAATATGTGTGTAATCCAACCAAAAAGTTTTCATGATCTTTTCTGAACAATGTTAACTATAAGACTAGAAAAGATAAGATTTCTATCTTGCAGGTAGCATGCAAGAGAAATTACATATTCTGACATGATCTGCTTTCCCAACTTACACATTTCTAGCTGATCAAGTAGAAAATAAGCAATACTAATGATAATAAAAAATTGCAACCAGAACATCAATCCTTCCATCTTACTGTTTTTGCTCGTCTTGAAATAGGGCAGAAGAGGTATGGCGACTTACTTTCACACACCTTACAGTCTGAAGGAAAATATATGACTTGCTACTGGGTCCAAAGGAAAAAAAAAAAATGCTGTAAATTGGTAAGATTCTTGCCAGCAGGAACAAATTTGGATTGCACATTAACCTTAAGCCAGCAAAACTGTAGTTTAAGGAAAGGATGTCATGTTCTTCATGTGTGAAGAACACCCTATTCTTCAAACAGACATGTTTATTTTCACAGAGAGGTCAATATTTCATTTTGATTTGCCACATTTAGCTTTCTTGGAATGAAAATAGGTAAATTAGAAAATCTTCCAACTGTCACAGATTTTGTGCAAAGCTACAGTGGCTGTATGTCACCTTGATAAGCAACTTATCCAGTACAGGAGGGCTGTGTTCACTAATTAATGTAAATTTTGTGAAATCACCCAAGAGAGGAACATGGGGCTGAAAAGAGCGACTCACAGCATTGCCGCTGGAGTGGAGCACAGAGCTGTGCTCTTCAAAATCGCAGCTTTGGCTTCGTTTTGTGAAATACTATAGTTCTGTCTTCTAATGAAAGTAACTTCAGCCTTCAATGCATCAGTCTTGGCATATTAAAGATTTATCAAACAGTTTAAATTAATATTTCATTCCCTACTGTTCCCTGTAGCCCTTCGCCCCTGGCAGCAGCCAGGATTGAGTGCCACACGTGGCAGCTGGCTCCTGCAGGCCTGTCCCTGCCTAAGCTGCAGAGAGTCCTGCGGCCATTTTGTAACCCCGTGGTGGGGCTCTCAGAGGATACCACTCACAGATAGCATGAGACCACAGGGCAGGTCCATTCTGATGTCCTTTTGCCCACAGCCAGCCAGGACTCTCTGGGGAACACGCAGAACTTGCTGGTCCCCAGCCAAAAGGAGTCTCACAGGCTTTTGTGCAAGTCCCTCACACATTCATGCACGACTTAATGAGCCTGGAGGAGTTTTGTATTCAAAGGAGCTCAGCCAGGGCTTCCCATCATTGCACAGGGCTTTCTGCCCACTGAGCACCAAGCTCGCATTTTGTCCAACACAAGCTGCAAGTTGGAAATGCTCTTCCAAGCACCAGGCCTCCAGAGACTGCCAGGGCGTCATCCAGAGAGCGAAACAAACCAATGTGATTTGTGTCTAACGCATTACTAATTCTGCATGGTATCTCATTCTGTTTTTCAGATTTGCTTTTCTTATTCTCCTGAATTATCAGAACACCTGGAAAGTGCTCTGATCACAGTGAAGCCATGCTTTGTAGGTATTTCGTAGCTTGTGTTCCAGTTGTCACTTATTAGAATAGACCAGTCGCAGAACATTGTCAGTGCACAATATACTCAGAAGCTGCAAGCAGTGCTCTTCCTCTCTGGTGTTTAGAAAGTTGCTGTCAGCTGGAAAGCTTCTGGCTTTTCTCTCAAACTGAAGGCAGAATTTAACTGTGAATGGGAAAAGGAAAAGGGCAGATGTTGCACTGAGTAACATGGTCTAGAGCAGTCTCAGGCATATGAGTTGATGGCTGGACTAGCTGATCTTAGTGGTCTTTCCAACCTCTATGGTTCTATGATTCAGTGTTTACTAAGCATAATTTTCATGATGCAATGAGAGAAAAGCAGGTTCTAAATCAGCATATTCCAGCAAAAAATAAGTAGGCTATCCATACTTGTGACTTCTACCCCTGACAAGAAATACCTTTGCATTACTGTCTGTCTTAAATTCTTCTAACATTATTCTAGCATCCAGTTCCAATCTGTCCACAGCCCCTCCACAGTGCAAATGTAGGTCAGCCTCAGCCCATACCTCTGGTTTTGTTTCCAGTCAGACCTTGCGTCTGCTGCTGCACTTCGACATGTTGGTATCAAGTCAAGAGGCTTTTCTGTGATAACTCTTGTCCACAACAAAGCCCTTTTGTGCCTCCTATCTTGCTTACCTTTTTAATTTCTGCAGTGGCATATTTAATTTTAACTTCCTATGATTCAACTATGAAAAAGCACTTTACAGAATAGCCTGGAAGACAGACATTTCACAAAATAAAAAGCTGAACTGCATTTCTTGGGGAACAAAAAAAAAAATGTTCAAAGATGGCACAGTCTCTATTTAAGCTATTTGCCATTTTTGAAATGCTTTTTCCTCTGCGGCAAAAACTTCACCCACTCCTGTGTTGCAGCCCACGGCCACTGTGAATAGTTCAGAGCACCCACACACGCATTCAGCTTCCCCAGGTCTAATCACAGAGTCCTGTGATTTTCAGATCAGCCAGGATGAAATAATAATAATAAGAAAAAAGTAAAAATCATCACAGTTGATTAAGACTCCTGCAAGTTTCCAGGTGGTTCTGCAGAAGATGGGCCACTGAGCTGTGAGATAAGAACTGCTGCCAAGACCTCGTACCACACCTCCTTGGCATTGACTGCCGGGGTTTTCCAGGCTTTGATGTCTGTATATAAATTCCCTGCAATATCACTATGAACAGCTGACACCAAAGAACCTGGCTCCTTATTTCAGTTTTGTACCCTAAACTATCTTATCTTTTAACCGATGAATGTAATTACAGACAAATCGGCTCTGAAAGTAACAGCAGTCACTCTCTTGCTCAGGGGGAGGAGGAAATACAGATAAAATCATTTTTTTGCTGTCGTTTTAATGGCCATGAAAAAACTTTGATTGAATGAATCTCAGCACTTCTTTACTGGCCAAGATCACAATTTCATGGTTAATTATTCTGTATCTAAACTCTCTCTTGTTGCAGCTTCCACAAATGATTGTTACCTTAGCAATATTTTTGGCTATCAAAAGTCCTCGTTTCTGTTTACTAGGGCAGGAATACACGCACTCAGGACAATGTCTCGTCTTGACTTTGGACTATGAAACTTCAGGGTTTCTTTTATGAACACAAAATAACAGGTCAGGTTACATACTTGTTCCAGCTTCACTACAGCTCTTCAGCAGTGTTAGTACAGCAGCAAATGAACTTTTGTTTCTCTTAAGGGTACAGTTAATATCAAATTAAAATCTGAGGAACAGTTTTAGGGAAGTCTCTGTCTGTTGTAGCGTGAGTTGGGTACTGCTGTTCTTCAAAACAGGCTTTGCAACTCTACTGCAAGAAATGCAAGTAGCAAATAGTCTAAAAAAACATAACAAAACAGTTAATTTGAAAAATTTTAAGCGTGAGATATTTCCCTTTGATGACTTTCAGGAAAGCGTGAGATGCAGTAAGTCTAGGAGACCTGTGAGTTTAAGCTGACTTTCTCTATAACATTGCATGCAGAAACTTATACTTTTCTATAAGTATTAATGAATCAATTGCAAAACACACATCACAGAATATCTTACTACACAAACATCATCCCAGAATCATTTAGCCTTTTAATTTATGTTCAATGTGAGGGAAAATTAAAAGATAAAAAGGACTTTTTGCTTGACATTACTCTTGACTGTGCAGTTTAATGGGAAAAAAAGTACTTCTCCGTGTGAAGATGGTAGGATTGAACAGCTTGGACATGAGCTTGTTCTGTGGCTTTGCCCTTGAAGGGCTCGTGCAGATTTCGGGTGGATTTGGGGCTCATGAATAAATGTGGACTTGGCCCAATGCGTCACCATAGGCAGTCTGTCCATTGTGCCGTTTCCCTTCACCTGTTGTCACACAGCTCCTTTGTACATACAAAAAGCATCAGCATACAGTTGCAGGCTGATTCCCCCAAGGAAGCACGAGGCAGCTCTCATTCCTACTCTGCTTTGGAGGAAGCCAAGGGCACTCCATGCACAGTAGGTGATGGCATTTAATCAGCTTCCCTCATGACTTACAAGAGAAGCTGTTTATCAACACCTGACACTTGAAGGCCCCACCTGGTGCACACTTAGGCACCTTTGCCTGAGACACCAGCAGAGATTGTTTTGACAACATAGCCTTCCATTCCTCTGAATGGAAACATTTCATAGCAAAGTCACTCCTGCTCAGGGTGAGGTCTCTGAGCACAAGCAAGGCGAGCAGTGCGTCCTTGCCTGAGCAGCCCAGAGGGTTTGCTGACTAACAGGCCTGAGCTTGGCTATTTTCCTTTCAGATGAGTTTGCTGGCCACAAGGTAGCTGGCTGTTATGGGCTAGGATCAGAGTTTGTAGGTTTCTGGAAGGGTAGAAAAGGGAAAGTTTTGAAATTAATAGATGTTTTTTTTCCCACAAGGTGAGGGTAGCCTTTGTCCATCCATTGTACACCTGCTTCTCAGGTGATCTTTTTAAGGAAACGTACTACATTGTTAATGTAACTGTGATGAAGGTAGTACAAGAGTGGTGTATTAGCTGTCTGAGCAGCAAAAACATGAGAGTGTCCACCAGGCTGGATAAAATTATGCCATGATGCACCAATGTGCTGCTTGAAGATACACTTCTTTCCATCTACCTCCTAAACATTCTCTGAACAAGGTTTTTTTTTTTTTTTTTTTTTTTGCTCTATCAGATAACAGTAGCTTTTTTTAAGGTAAGAGGGTAGACAGCACTTTATATTCATACTCATCTGCTCAGTGCTCCACACTGAAAAGTAAACAGACCACAAGAGGAGAGAGCCAGCTAAAAATATTGTTCATATGAGAATAACATAGCTATAAGTGAGCATAATGGAAATGAAAGGTTTCTAACTATTGAGAGAGTTGCAAGAGCAGCACTGCAGAGAAGTCTAGATTGGAGAAAAATGAAGCAAAAAACCCCCACTCCATCAAACAAATTAATATTGGGCTATTGAATTTCATAAAATTAGCAAGTTACAGCCTGTAATAGAATCATAGAATTGCTCAGGTTGGAAAAGACCTTCAAGATCATCAAGTCCAACTGCAACCTAATCATACTACCCTAGCTCTAACAACCCACCATGAAATCATGTCCCTGAGCACCACTAATACCACTGACTTGCTCATTTGTTGGATACTTTGATACTTTTTGGTCTACCATCTTTACTGTCCTTAAAAACAAGCAAACTCCTGGTTATTTCTCTTTGATATTCACTATCTTTTCATTCCTTTTCTTCTCTTTTACTGTAGGCAATGAAAATGGGCAAGTGAGTATTACAGTTGTCAGACAGAAGGACAGTGCTAAAAGCCAAGGTAGAGAATGTAGTTTTAAAGCAGCTGTCAGGAAAAAATTGTTGTTTGGAAAGAGGGGTATTTAAAAATAAAACTGAGACATTTATCTATGCCAAAGTTATACTGAAAAAAAAAGCCTCTTTTTTTTTTTTTTTTGGCCATCTTCTTCTCTCCCCCAGGATATACAAAAACAAAAAAGTGAAATGTAAATTTCACAAAAAGAGTCATCCAGACTGATCTGACGTGAAGTGAAAAATTCCCACTGCTAGAAGACCTTTCCCCTGGGTATCACCCTACAGAAGGCTTTGGCAAGGCAGATGTAACTGTTTGCAATGCTTTCCTCAGTGGAGAGCAACTTGGGAAATCCCTGCGTGCCCTGCATTCACAGTGAGGCAGTCAGATGCAAAAAAAAAACAACAACAAAAAAAAACGCCTTGTCATTGGTACTATTCACAACCCCTGGGAGACAGAAGAGAATATGCAGCAGGGAGCAGCAGGCAATCTATAAATTGTCTTGCGTATAAAGCCCCTGTGTTCTGCGTTTAAGCACCACTAAGCTACATGGTGGGAACATAGCTGGATGCTAGTTTGTTTTCAGCGCTGCAGAGTCTGAAAGTGTGCTGGCTTGCTGAGCTGCTCTGCTCATTCTTACAAATAGGAACTATTTTTCCACTTGTTCAAATTTCAGTCTCTGTTTTTTTGTTTTTCCTCTTGGATGCACAGATGTACATTCCGTCATTAATAGGCAACCGGGGAAAGTGAAGGGAGAAAAATACGGCTCATGACTTTTGAGTCTTTTCCCTCACAATGTCAGAGGAAAAACTCACTCAGCCAAGAAAAGGAACTGATAAACCTTTGAGCCGGCCTAATTCATTCAACCCATCAAAAGGAAAGGGGATGCACACACAGCCCCATTCATCCTGGTGTCCTTGCTGTACGTTAATAAGAGATGCATTCACCCTTTCAGGGGCTATCAGTACCTCCTTTCATTTTGGACACTGCCTCATTCACCTGCTTCTGAAGTGCATCATTCCAGTAATAGCAATCTAGGAGGCCTTCAGCTCTGCATACTTGATCATTTCCAACTAAAACAGCAACATCTGCATTGTATAGGAAGTGAAAATGCTGAAAGGCTAAGGAGGCCAATAGCTAAGATTAGCCATCAGAGGTGAATGTAACCTAATTTAAATGTGATGAAATTAGACCATTTGTCCTAATTTTCATGCATTATCTCAGGAATACTGATAAGGCTGGAATGAACACTTGAGAGCAGCTGGCAGGCAGCATGGTCGCTGAGCTCCACCACGTACAGAGTTTACTTTCAAATGGAAGGCTCAATTTACAAAAGTGAGAGCTAAGGATAAGCTGTTTGGGCCTCCAGCTTGCTCAGGTGGGAAAGGGAGGATACCAGCCTCCTGCCTTCTAGACCATATCGGTTCCTTCTTCTCCCTCTGCTAGCTTGCATGGTTGAAATAAACTCAGTACTGTTATTTTAGCTGAGAGGATTGCTCTTTGAGAGGTATTGGTGGGAAATGGGGATTCAGGGGATAATTTGTTCGCATTTTGCTTTTTAATTAAATGGAGCTAGGACAAGGAAAGCGTTACTCCTTTCATCAGGCCGTAAGTAACGCAGACATTGATAGTTCCACCTATTGGTAGAAAAGTAAAAATGATTTTGCTTACTTTGTAAAGAAAGGAATTCCAAGAATTTCTAGTGCCATCTATGAGTGAATACAGAGAATTGCCAGTATTTCTTGGCTTGTTTTATACACACACATGCACAAGTAGTACAGAAGTGAACATTGTTTATCTTGTCTTCTCTGCATCCACCTACAATCTTTATGAATGCAAGCTTATTACAGCTGTTTAATAAATGTGCTTTAAAAAAACCACTGCAGTTACAAAAGCTAGTCTCCATGGTATAAGGCACTGGCCAAAGCCGCTGACATTTAGCCTGCCATCAGGGTGCCATGTTCTTAAAGGAAAGGATGATGGAGGTATCTGAGCTCAAGTATCTGAACCACGTTACTCACAGTGATTCAGGGTCAAAATCTGCATCCGACTCAGAACACACCAAAGATGAATACCTTTCCATCCCCCTCTATAGTTCAGATTTTTAGAAACATCCTCATGCAAAACCAGCTGAAAACAGAAGGAGCTGCTGCAAAATCCAGTTGCTGTCCTCCACTCACCCCTAATCAGACAAGCATGATATGCCTCGAATTCCCCCCTGGATCTTTCTGGGAAGCAATTTAAAACCACAGAATGATAATTAGCTTTTTGCTATATACTATAGGTTGAATTTAAAATGCTATTGAAAACACATCATTAGAGACTGCCAGAAGAAGGGATGTGGGAAATCACATACTTTAACATTTTCTTTTTGAAGGTTTCCAAATGTACCAATTTCAAAATGCGAAACTTATCCCTGGGAGAGACTTTTATTTCTCTTTTCCTCTATCTCAGTCTGTTCCCTCCTTATTCTCTCCTAAGAGGACAGCAGTGAAGGGGAAGTGGCAATCAAGAAAATGAAGACAGGATATACTGGATTTCATTAGACAAAAAGTATTGAGAAAAAAAAAAAAAAGACTACAAAGTATCTTCAAAACAAGAGTTATTGCCCCCAGGGAAAAAGTTAGGAGTTCACATTAAAGCAGTACTCATTTGCAGAGTCTTCTCAACATAACAAGTGCTGTCAAAAAAAGTGAAACAGCAGTGAAATATTTCCTCTTTTTTTCCTACTACTTGTTAAAAAAAAAAAAAGTGCATGCAGCTGTCTAGGGCAAGGTGTTAAACACAACCCCCCATCAATAAGATGTGTGAATGTGAAAGCTGCTTAGAGCAAGGGGACCACACAGCCTCCATCAGTGCTGCTTAAGGGCAACTCGGAGTTTTGTGGGCACCCCTGTGTCCTGCACAGCTCAGGGCTGCCCGTCAGCAGCCTGAAGCTATGTTGGGCTTTCCAGCACAGCGTGGCATCTTCCAGGACATACTGTCCAAATGCAGGTCACGTGGATTGGGAAGGGGTCCCATGAAGGCAGTGCGGAAGTAGGTCAGATCCAGAAATATTTCCCAGGCTACAGCAATGCCACGCAGCATGGGTGTCGTAGTGGCTGTTAAAAGACCTGCCAGGAGAGAAGTGACCCTAAAGCACATGGATGTCATTGCTTCTGAGCCACCTGATAGGGTCTACC
This sequence comes from Numida meleagris, assembly GCF_002078875.1. Classification (NCBI taxonomy): domain Eukaryota; kingdom Metazoa; phylum Chordata; class Aves; order Galliformes; family Numididae; genus Numida; species Numida meleagris. The sequence goes on from NC_034410.1 coordinate 82,972,482, forward strand.
CTATTAACCAGAGCACGCTGGATTAGCTCAGCGCTAGACTTTCCTTTCAGGTCTCTAGAGGGATACTTTTGCATCAGTACAAGAGTTGCGTGTGTTTTCATTATGAGGTTTGCTGTCCCTACTGGCCCAAGTCAAGCAAGTATGACCACCTGGGCCTGATGATAATCTCACTTTTAGCACTGTAATAGACAGCATCTCATTGCACTCTGGGGAGTAGTACACAGGAGTGAAAATTATAACTTCTGTTCTGGCTACATAAGTATCTTTAATTTCAGGACAAGGTTCAAAGAAACCCTCATGGCTTATGACACAATTTCTACGTCAAACAGTAATAACAATGTATTTGTATTGTGCTGTTTTCAGTTTCTCTTGTGGGCAGAGGTGAAAGCGAGTTTTCAGCTGAGACTTGCACTCTCCTGACATTGGGTTAATGATAAAAATACAGCTAAACATGGGTTACCAAAGGAGCACTTGACCCAAAACTGACACCCAGAAACTGAGAATCGGAGTGGACAGTGAACATCATCGTGTAGTTCTCATCACTGGGAAGTATCAGTTGAAAATTTGAGGGAAACAGTGGGTGATGTCACATCCATCATATTTACATTATGTTACATCCTAAATTCTTCCATCCAAATAAGAGTATTTTCTGTTTTCTTTTTTTTTTAAAAAAAAAAAAAGAGAAAACTTTTGAGAATCAAGCTCAAAGGAGGGGCAAGGATCTAACAATGGTATTTTGAAGGTGATACATTTGAATTTAGATATATGGATATATTCAGATATATTTAAGAATATAAAAAGAATATTTTAGCACATTTCAGCAGCTGACTGTGTAGATGCAGCAGTTGATGAGGTAGAACCCTGAGCTAGGACTAATTTCAAGGCAGACATGAAAACCTCTATCTCAGAAGGTCAGTGCTATGGCGCTGCAGCATTTTGAAACATCTTCTGAGCTGTTCTACCCTCTTCTGAGCTTTGACCTATTCCTGTGTTCTTCCACAATTCTGTGAAGCATGTCTGGAGAACGTTTTCTGGATTTTGTTTAAGGCCAATGGAAACAATCCTTGTCCTGTCTTGCAGAAGATGAGAAAATACCATGCAAATACCTTGGTATTGGGCTGTTTTGCACATGTCCTGAGGCAAAAAGCTCTGCTAAAAAAAAAAAAAAAAAAAAAAGAAAAAAGCATGTCTGTAACTAAAAAACCTGCTGATAAATATTTCCCATGCACACAGACATTAATAAAAGCCTCATCTTTTTCCAAGCCACATATTACCAGACAGCAAAAAGTTCAAATTTCTTTATCTATGATTTTATCTATTTTTGCACGTCAAGAGTCTGTGGAGGTACACAGTGAGAAGCAATAGTACAACTGCTTGAAAATATATCAAAGGGTGCATTAACTGCAATTTCAGCATATTTCCAAGCAATGATGCTAAGTAGATTTTGCACAAGGAAGTCCTCTACTTGACCTGGTTGCCTGAGGAATTACATCTCTTTGTGAAAGATACTGTCACAGAAAGGACAAGCTGTGGTCACGCAGCTGGAAAAAAAGAAAAAAAGGAAGATATTCAATTTTCTAATGTACGTTACTAGATACTTTTTTTTTTCCCCTGTTTTTGCTTTAGGAGAAGCAAAAAGAATGGAGATAAAAGGGGAAATTTTACTATATTGAAATTCCATATTTATAGTTTATACACTGCTATTTGTGTTTAAATTGCATTAATCAAACCAATGAAAAAACAGCTGATTAGACCAAACAGAAAATCACAGCTATGCTTTGAAAATGATCAGGAGACATCTTTAGAAAAAAAATCTCCTGGACAGTGACTACAACACCTTTTTCTCAGAACTGACCCCAGAAGATGCTCTCTGCTTTTGCCCTTAAAAACAGTGAATCAAAGGAAGGAAATTTCAATTAACTAGACAGCAGAAAGGTGAGTTGCTAGAAAATTCATCTGAGAGTTATGAAAATGGATCCTTCTTTGTCACTAGGCACCGGTGGCATGATGTCATAAAATAAAATCAATCAGAAATCTACTCTAAACCAAGCCAGGAATAAATAGAAAAATCAAGTGAAGACCCTCTATCAAAAATGAGAGGAGAGAGAAAGGATTCATAAGAGTTACAACCTTACATCTTGGCTTTTTCAATAAAATAGTTTGATTGAGTCCTTTTGTATTTTCATCTCCAAATAACATTTTTAATGTTATTTTAACTCAGAAACTGGAGCCACAAAATAGCGTAAGAATACCCAAACTTCACAGAGTGGGTTTCAACTAAAAGGCCTTGCTTCTACTTGCTATCTTTTCTTTTTCTTCCTTATTTTAAATTTAAACAAGAGGGAGAGTGGGTACAACAGAACTAATTTCCCCTTTAAATTTTTGGCTCAGCTACCAATTCCATCATTCCAGGTGCCTCCCTCAGCTCAACTGACGACATTTTATTTTTAAAAGTTGAGAAATAAAATGAGAAAATGAAAATTCCTGGAAAATTAAACTGCCTGCTTGACTATGCAAACATTCACATTCAAAATACTGGCACTGATCAGCATATCAATTTGTTCCTGACACGGAGGTTAATATTTGAGACAATTGTACAACCCCCAATTACTTGCGATTGAAATGCAGTGTGTCATACCTCTGCACATGTTGTTCTCCTGGATGGGCTGAAAAGGATGAGCAACATTCTTATGAGTCAGTGCGCTCCCAGGAGAGCCTTCAGCTGCAGCAGTATGAAGGTAGTAGTAGTTTTATTAATTCAGTCTCGTGAGTATTTGCCTTCAGCCATTAGCAACGGTAGAACAAATCATTCCTTTCATATTTCAGGAAATCCATGTTTCACATCATCGAAAGAGTTGGTTTTTAGAAGCAGTTTGATCGACCTTGTATTCACTAGGATCGATTCCCTCTGCCAGCTCTGCACCCTCACCTGTATGGCTGGTTTGGCTCACTCTCCTGAAACAGCTGAGAGTAATACAGCTGGCTGCTGTTATTAACATGGGATCACAGCAGGCTTGCATTTATCACCTGATCAGGCTTTGGTGTCTGGATAAAGAGCATTTCTGCTGTTAAGGTTATTTCTATGGCACAGTGCAACAGCTGAGGCATAGAAATGGGGAGGTCATAAGAGTAGAGCCCACTGCCCAGGGTAGGTTACCCCCCTGGCAGCACTAGCTGCTGGGTCCTTAAAAGTTAAGGTCCAATATTCACCAGTAATAAAGCAGTTAGCATTAGTTTGTACAAGCTGCAGAACTGGCCATCACCTAGTAAATGATGATACATTCCAGCTACTGGGGAGGAGCAATAGATGTGCCCAACTCTTTATGAAAAAGCTCAGTTCCTTAAAACCCTTGATAGATAGAGATGACTCTGAAGAAGACAAGGCACATCATGTTTTAAGATCTCAGATATTCCAGTGGTAGGTGATAATTTTACTTTAGCTTCAGCTGTCAGCACTAGTTAATTCTAATGCTAAGGAACATTGATTCACTTGCATTCCTTGGCTGTTAGGAAAGGGAAGTCTCACACCCTATGAATGCCATGCTACTCTTCGCCTCTTGTGCTTTCTGGTAATGCTTAACACATACTTTGTATTTAAAAACCTCTTCTGTACACATAAGGGCTAGGGGTGTGTGTTCTTCAAAACAGGTTTAATTTATTCCCATGGTCCATGCAGCTGAGAGCAGAACCAGCAGCAGATACATCCAGCTCACCTTATTATATAATACTAAAAAGTTTATGAATTGTTTGCTACTTGCAAAGTTCTTAGAAGAATTTAGACAAAAGTTTACAGAAAATAAGGATGCGTTGTTAACAAAGCTTGCAGAAGTTTGGAGTTGGCTGTCTGCTTGCTCTCCTTGCTTTGTGACATCTCCAAAGGCTGCAAGAGATGATTTTAAGAGATGTCTGGCAGTCCAGCTTTAGAAACTAATGCTGGGATGAATTTCTGGAGTCACCATCCTCAAATGTTTCCTTTGCACGACCCATTTACAGTGACAAAATAGACAGCAAATCCTTTCATTCCAACAAATCCTGGCTTCAGCATTGCTATCTCAGCAGGATGTGAAGACAAGATAAAAACGCCAGCAGTGACTGCGCCTGCAGATGGGTCAAAGGAATTTTTCATAAAAACAACTTTCATTTCATCCCTAAGATGGAGTTCAATGACTGTAGCACAGTCAAGTCCCAAGCTATTACATGTGTAAGTAAACTGTTCCGAGGTTAATATACAGCTGAGAAATTGTTTGCTTTCTCCCCCGCCCCCCCTTATTTTATACATGTTTTCCATCTGAAATGGGATTTAGGAGTGTACCAGTGCAGACACGTGGCACAGGCCGGACTTCCGCTCCAAATTTACTGTAACTCTTCCCTATGATTCAATCCTCAGGAGGGCAAGCCAAGTAAGTTGCAAGATTTAAATTTTGTAAGACCTGGAGCCACCTGCTCCTCCAGAACAAATCATCTATAGCAATTAGTGTACAGCAACAAGGCCTACACTAAAGTAATGTGTAGAAACACAGGACTGACCCAGGCACTCCCAAGGCAGTGCAAAACAGATCAAACAAGAGCCTAACAAAAAAGCCATTTTTTCAACAGAGGTAAGTTTCAGAAAACAAGCTCAAGATTAGATAAGTGAAAGCCCAGCTCTTGAGAGCTGAAGGTGAAAAATTCAGAGGCTCAAGGCTGAGCGCTTGAGACAAAAGGGCTGAACCCCAGTACTGCTGTGTGTGCTGAGCACTGCCAGCACCCAAGACCAGCAGAACAGACCACTAGCATCAGCTGAATCAGCTGTCTGTGAGCATCCACCATTGAACAGCCCAAGAAGTGAGATATTTTATCAGAGTATCAGTAGTGCAGAGGGACGAGCAAGATCTGCTGGCATCCTCCAGCAGGTGATCCCCTGAATCCCAGGATCTGTCCGCAACTAAAAGGCAGTTCTCAGGGGTTTTGCAGCATATCTGCATTACAGGTACCCCGTGCCTAAGAATTCATAGCCAAGGCATAGGAAGGGCAGCTTGCCCACACTTTCTTTTCATTTTTTTTTATTTCCCTCTGAGGATAGTTAATGGCATCAGAAGGGAAGAGAAATCATTTCCACCAGGGAATTCCAGCCAACCATGAGCAAAGACATGTATTTGCAAAGGGATTTCAGATACACATTGAAGCAAAGTTGACCTTGCATGCTGTGCCATCAAACGCATGGAAGTTCTCTCTGAGGGGCCCATCTGTAAAGGTGGCAGCCTGTCAGCCTCCTCACTCCCCCATTTCACAGCAGAACCTCCCTAAGGAAATCAGTTCAGGACAAGTGCATGTATTGAGGGTGCTATTATCTTTGCTTAACTGAAGCAAAAAGTCTTTGCTTTAGACTAAAGCACAGCAAAATTTATGTGCTTTAGACCAAACTATGTTGCAATAATCTTTTTGGGACTAGCCTAGTCTGGATCAGCACCAAAAGCAATCTGGAGACACAGGGGTAAAAGCTGAAATTATATTCCCAAAGGTGCAACATCTGAAGAGTTAGAATTTTTCTGGATCATGGGAGTTGAGAACTTAGACTGGAGTGTTTTCAATCTGCAGAGGCTCCTCTGCATCACCAAAGAGGATGGTTTCTAACCTACTTATCCAAACACAGGCAACAGAGTTGGGGAATACTTAACTTAATGCCACAGACATTTTGCTAGTATTGTGTAAATGTTATAAAATGGACGAGAAAACTTCTCTTCATCAGTTTCTACATCTTGACAGGAAATGTGGTTCTATCAGTCAGCTACTTAATAACAACCATTAAAACTGTTCCTTGTTTCAAACAGAACGGGTTATTGAATGATTACCTTGTGGTCACTTCTGTTATAATCTTTTGTCATCTTCAAGCATTCCTAGCAACTTCTCAGTATGAAAACTGTAGTAACTTGCACATTTACTAATTAATCAACTTACACAACTTACTGCATCTTGAGTCTCTTCAGAGGAATAGAAAAGGTGAGTAGCAGCTATTTTTGAAACACAGTGGCTCAGATGCATTTCTCTACATGCAGAGTTATTTCTATTTACCACAGTGCATTCACACTTTTTCTTTTCAAAGCCAGGCCCTAGAAAAGTGCTCTTCCAGTTGAACAACAAGCACTCCTCAAATTTTCAATGTAAGTTTTAGAGTGGACGTCTAAGAGTCACACATCTGAAGTGCTTAGCCTTGAATACTTTAAAAACAGAGGTTTCTACATCTGTCAGAATAAAGAATATTCAGCCAAGAACTGCTGGCATAAAAACAACAGCCTTGGTTTTAGTAATCTAGCACTTCCACCTGGAAAAAGAAATATTGAAAGAAATTTGAAGACAACCAGCAACGTAATAAAAACAAATGAGCCTGTGCGCATACCCTGAAGTAGCTCAAGGAAAAGGGATTAAAAAAAAAATTAAAAAGCCTTATTTGAGGAAAATTCTTGATATGACAGGCAGAAAATTTGGACAGACAATTCAACTCAAGAAGACATCAGTATGCTTCCCTTTGGCCATCTGGGCAGGCACTGGCCTTGAACAAGCTGTGAGCGCTCCTGCCTCCCCACTGCAGGTGTGGTTCCTCTGCCTGGTGGGGGAGCAATGCTTACTGCTGACTTTTGAGAGATGAAGGATGTCATGGGACACTGCTGGGGACAGGGCTGGAGACTCTCACCTGGGAGGTGGCTTTCCATGCCAAGGAGGGCCCACACTGGGCAGAGGAGCAGTAAGAGTCTGGGTTGGCAAAGATAAACTGCTATGCGCTGACCCCCGCCTCCTGTGTCATATCACCACACTCAAGGGACTCTGCAACGTGCAGTGGACTTAAGGGGAGTGGGGACCAGGAAAAGGGGAGGCGTGGGGCTGAAGTTCAGCCTGGGAAAGGGACAAGAAAGGCATTTCCCTAAGTGTTTGTTTTATTGCTTGTTTTCTTTTTTATCCTCCCTCAGTATTCAAATCAGTAATTAAATGTTTATAGTAACTGGCAATGAATTAAGTGAAATTCCCTGAGTCAAGACCGTTTTGCCTGTGAGAAGAGGTCTTCATTTACTTGACACTTTCACTTAACTCTGGGCTGCTGGGGATTTTTTTTTGTTCATTTGTTTGTTATAAGCAAAGGGCAACCACAGCAGTCCTCAAGTCTGCTTCTGAGAGTCTGAGCATGAAAGGGGGCTGCCACTGTTGTGATGTTTCACACAGTTGTGTTCCTGGCCAAGAGCAAACAGGGACTTTCCTGTACATAAACACCAGCTCTGTGGGGTACACCACCCACACATCATCAGTATGCATTTAGGAAATCCAGCCTTCTCAAGACACAAACCATACAGGCACAACTTTGTGCTAGGAGCACGTACAACACCTGGACCCATTGCAGCCAATGACACATAGTACTAATAACAAGCTGGTAGTGACAAAGTCATTTCTAATACATATAAGGCCCAAAAGGCTGAAAAAAAAAAAGCAGCTTTGGTCAAAGCACTTCAGAGTTCTAGAGGAAGGATGGAAGGATGGAATACTGACATGACAAAAGGATTACAAAATCTTCCACGAGTGGTCAGGAAAGTCCATAATTTTTTAACCAGCTCTTCAATATTTGCAATCTAGGCAAAGTCTGATGCTGTTGGGTTAAGAGTTAGAAAAACAAAACAAAACAAAACAAATATTTCTTACGCTGTTTCTGAAATCTTTAAGTGTTTTGTGCAACAGGGAAGTCAGGAACAAGGGAGCCCCAGCAGCCTCCCATCAGCACGTTCCAGTCTCTTGGGTGGGACAAGAGTTCATGGGTGTGGAGGGTGACAGAGCTATGCAGGGCATGCATCCACGGTTTGTCATTAGCACTTAAATACTGTTTCAAAATTGAAGCTATGTTGTTCTCAATTAACTATTACACTGTTTGTTTTTTTTTTTTAATATAGAATACACCAAGGTCCATGTACAGTTCTCCATTAACTGAAATCCAGTTTCGTTTCCAAGATTTGCAATGACAAACGATCTATTCTGGGTGTACTCCAGAGGGAACTGAAGAAAGGTGGAAAACGAGACAACACATTGTCAGATTAAATATATGTGATTTGAACTGTTTCCAAATGCTGTTAGGTACTGAATTGAGTATGTTGATTCAGAAAAGGCACCAGTGCACTGTAATAAACAATTTAGTGACAATCTCTGGACAATCTGTCTGTAGGCAAAAACAAACGAAAAATCTAAAAGGAAACAAAACGTTATAGAAAAAGATAGAATAGCATTGTAGTAATATCTAGCTCACCATAGATTTTTAAAGAAAAAAATTACGTGCATAGCTGCAGCATACTTCATGTCCTCATCCAGCAAAGCACTTAAGTGCAGTCATTGCTTTGTCTTCAGTGAACTGTAAAGGTACAACGCTGCCTTGAAATTCTTTTGCTGCTATGGCCTGTGTGCCACAAGAGGGTTCAGGGACAGTGGCAGCAGAGATGTGGGAAAGGTACTCAGAGAGGCATCAACTTTGTCATGCTTCACCCATGAAAGTAATGGATGTGGAGAAGGCTCAGTCATCTGCCAGTTCAGTTTGTTGGTGTAGTCCTTAGGTCAAGGGAGATGTGGGAAAGGCTTACAGGGATGAATCCTGTCTTGTGTGAATCCTGTTTAATATATTTGTGAGTGATCTGGAAAAGAGGATTAACTGGCTTATGACATTTAGAGATGCTCATTAATTAGACAGTGAGGCAAGGAGTTAATACGCAGGTGAAAGTAAGATGATTAAGTAATGGGGAGGCATACACCTACAGTCAACATATACACACATCTGTGTGCATGCATACCTGTTTACAATTGTAGTACAGGAAAGGATTTTCTGAATGGCTGTTTGTAGTGGCATTGGACCCACTCTGTTGAACAGATGAATGAAAATACTTCTCCACCGAAAGTAACCATCTATCACTGCAACGCTGATGATCTGTTTCTTTATCTATTTCTGCAAAGGTAATTGAAGACCAGATTCCTGATAGATTTGATTCCTTTTATTTCAGCCTTTGCACATCTATGTTTTGTGAAAGTAGTTCAGGTAAATTTCAAATAGAAAAGCATAATCTAAAAATGTACATTAGCTCAGGGAACATGTGAGCTCTATACTTGAGAAAACAAAACTTCAGTTTGAGGTGCATCCTGGAAATGTTGTGTGAGAGGAGAGAGGGAAAGGGTGCATGTAACAATACTTGAGGCAGCTCTCAGGCAGCTGGCTCTCTTTCCCAGACAAACACACTCAACGCTTTCGAGTCCTGCTTTCTCTCTGCCTGGCTTCCCTCTGGGGCTCCCACTTGGACATGATGGCAGGAGAGCAGCAGCTGAGGCATTAACACCTTCCCACCTCCTTGCAGCCAGCAGGAAAGCTATTTTCTTTGCCAATTACTCTGTGACCTATGAAAAAACTTTTTCATCTTTCACTTCTGAATACCGGGAGCCAGAGTCGCTCACATTCGGTGTGGGGATAACCACTGAATTGCTGCTTTTTTTCCATTATGCTAAACCATTGAGCTTTTCTTTGAAAAAGCACTTATCCTCCTTTTGCACGCTGTTTGTGTAATCCCTCCCTGACTCATGCACTTGAACCCAGGGCTCAGCCCCCCCCAGGATGCCCACAGCAGGACCACTCTCTGGCCTACCACAGAGATGCCTTGGTGGTGCTGTCTGGGGGCACATAATGTGGAGCATACAGTGCCCTGAGGGTACAGCAGCACTCATGGAGGTTAGACATCTCAGTGGGAGAGAAAGAGGTGGAAACCAAAGGATGACCCACGTGCTGGGCATGTGGGAGCTGAGAGGGCTGCCTGCCCAGCAAACCACCACTTGCATACCTCTCCCTCACAGCTGCTAAACTGGGCCTTGCCATGGGCCACCGGGGCTGTGTACACATGGGGACAAGGGGACAGCGGGGTCACCTCCAGGCAGTAGGGACTCTATCAGGAGCATCGATCTACAGTGTGAACTCACTGCCCCACATGGTACACGCAGATGTGCTGCACCCAAGAAGCCCTCGCAAGCTGAAGGCATCTTGCAGGCTTGTCTGGGGGCAAATTTTTGGGTATTAGAACTCCAGGGTTTTAAAACTAACTACATTTATGGTTTTTTTTTTTTGTTTGTTTTCTTGTGTGTGTGTGTGTGTGTGTGTTGGTTTTCTTTTTCTTTTTTTTCCTTGTTCCTTTTCCTTTTTCAGATGCATCAATCTGCAGACAAGATGCTCTCTAGGGGAAACCAGCAACACACACATATTCAGAATGAGTTGGACAAGTTGCTTTGAAGGATTTATTTTGTTTAAATGTCTGGTTGTGAACCCAGCCACGTATTCCAGGTGTTGGCATTCCCCTGTGACAAATCAGCCCCTAGTCTAAGTGGAGCAAGTGAATCATTCAGCTCCACTGGGGCCGAGCCAGAAACTCCTGGTACCAGTGAGTGTGCTGAAAAAAAATGCAAAGCACCACCCATTAGCAAAGAAACTTCTGATACCACCCATGTCACTCTAATAGTGTCATACTGTGGCAGACAAAAGCCCAAATCTTTGCTCTGGCAAAGCGTGTGATTGTAGGAAACTTTTGCGTGCACGTATATGCAAGCCTTACCCTTACAAATGCCAGTGAGGGAAAAGAGTGAATAAATTTCAAACAAAGTGTTCCAGCCTGAGTCCACTAGCTCATTTCTGATATAATACCAAGGTGCCTCGTGGGGCTTTGTGCTCCACTTTCCTCTACCTGCAATCTGCAGTGTACTGCAGGATCTGCACTCCTGTGACAGCCAGACCCTGAATGCGGGAGCTGCATCTCTGTGGTGCAGCCTCAAGAGCAAATGTCTTGGCTTTGCTTGGGTAATGTAAAGAAAAACACTGAGGAGTGGTACATCCTCCTTCCATGCTCACCATCCATGCAATGCTCCTCAGAATGTGTGGAACTTGGTCAAATAAGCATCAGACCCAGCACTTGCAAGTCAACCTAGTTAAAACAAGTAGACATGGATGGATTGAGGAAAAAGGTATAAACCTTAGCTGTTCTGATACAAAACACTGACTGAAGTGGATCTGGACACATTTCTTTGGATAACTCTGTGACCCAGGAGCCCAGGTGTGGTGATTCACACAAACAAGAGATGGAAAACGAAAGCATCTATCGTGTTTACTATAGCCCATGCCAGATAATGCTGGCTTCTCCCTGGGGCTTCCATTGGGGCACACTGTCAATATGAACAATTCTCCAGAAGAGTGTGAGAAAAGGTTATGCTTTAGGAGGACTTGAGATGGCTCATACATACTGTCCTTGACCTGGAATCTTGCTTGAGCCTTTAGAGCAGGCCTCAGGATCCAGTCATCCCTAGAGGCCTTCAAGGCCAGGCTGGATGTGGCTCTGGGTAGCCTGGTCTAGTGGTTGGTGACCCCGCACACAGCAGGGGGGCTGAAACTCGATGATCTTTGAGGTCCGTTTCAACTCAGGCCATTCTATGATTCCATGATCAAAGTCATTCACCTGGGACTGCCACTGGGTTGGTCTGGGGCAAATTGGTTGGCATCTATCCACGCTTTTTCATTGCCCAACAAAACAGATAGTGATCTAGCATGTCCCATTGTGTTAGGAAACTGAGGGGATGTTTTCACGTCTTTTCAGGACCAAAACTCAGGTTTTAAAAAAATAAAGAAGTTCCTTTTAAAGACTTACTAAGAGAAATGTTGTTCTTCATGTGCTTTTTCTGAGTTGAGACACACAGGAAAAAAAATGATTTTAGTGTCTGGCACAAGAAAAGTCAAATGAATTTGCAGCAAGATCTTCCTATATTAATGACGTCATATACTGATAGCAGCAAAAGGACAAGCATTAGCACGCTAAGTCTTCCCTCTGTTACCTGAGGAACCCCCAAGACCCTTCAGAGTAGCAAGGTCCTCTCCTATGGCCTCACTAGGTGTTAGGGTCCACGTTGCAAGCCCCTTGCTACCACCAGGATAAGGCAGGTTGTGCACGAAGTGTGTGTTTCATCAGATGGCCACTGAAGACAGATTTGCTCGTGGGACAAAATGCCTGCATTCCTAGGGTCCCAGGAAGCAGTGGGCTTACTGAACAGATTGCTGAGGCTGACCTAGCCCAAATCTTTCCTGGCAGAAAAAATATACTGAAGCTCTGTTAAGGCAGATTGCTGGTTTCTGCATAGGTTAACACCTCACTGCATATCTCTCTTCTAAAGCATTGGATGAGCTCATAATTGCTTGTATGATGAGCAGGCAAGCTAATCTCACTTGCAGGTATTCCTACAAAAGGTGATCACAGTGTCCAGCATGTGGGTTAGTTTCCACAATAAACCAGTGAAGCCGCTCAGTATTTTAATTCTGGCATGGTTGTCTCAAGGCTTCTGCTTACTTCCTCAGGCATAAGCACTATTGCACTTACTTATTTTATGAGTCAGGAGATGAGGTACATCTGGCTGTAGTGAAATTGATAGGAGAAATAAAGGACTCTCCTTCAAGCTCAGCTAAATGCCAGGCTGTTTATACAAAAGCACAACCTGCAATATGCTAACTACGCAGCCCTTACAGGCACATAGAAAAAAAGCAGTAAAGAAGTTATATAGCTTGCCAGGCTACATTAAAAAAAGCTGGGTTTAGTCATAATTTATTATTGAAAACAACATGACAACTCTCCCTTGCAGAGCAGGGATTATCTTGGGCTCTGGAAGAGGTGGGATCTGGTGCAGGTTCTTTGCAAGTTTTCACAGCAAATGTGATTATAGTAATCTCTGTAGAAACAGCATTAATACATCCAGATCATGTGCCCCAGCTGTGCTATATGATGTAATGGACCCAAGAGCTCGGTACTGCATGTGGACCCCAGAGTGCTTGGTAACGTAAACTCCCAGTTGTCTTTCTCCATTCCTCTGCGACTGCATGCAGCAGACTGGTGGTTAGGCTGAGATCTGCTCGAGTCCTTGCTCTGTGTCAGGCATGTCCAACCCACAGGCCTCATGCAGCCCCGGACAGTTAGTCATGCAGCCCCACAAGATCATGAACTTTAGACATCATGGTGTGACTTTTAGCAATATTTTTCACAAGTCAGTTGCACATAGCTTAAGCACAGACTGCGTAGGTGACAACGGAACACTGTGGAGGTGAGGGCGCAGTGAGTACATACACACTCACTCAAATTGAAACCTGTGTGTATTGCACATTACACACACTTGTGTCACTTGGTGAGTAAAATGCATGATTGTCGATAATAATATTTCAACCCACCTACACGTGTGTCCCTGTAAAGGCATGGGTTTTTTTTTTGTTATTAAGCAGATATGTAAGTTTTCTTATTTAATTATTAAACTTGAGCTTGTCTTATTCTGTAAAATAAGGGCAAATATCTCACTAGTCTTATGTTTCTGTTGCCCTCTTTTTAACGTTTTAATAAAAAATATAAAAAATAACGTTTATAAGTAACCAAATCTCTTTAAAATATGTTATGTATTTTATAGGTGGCCCAGGACATGTACCTTCTCAGTCACTGTGGGCCAGGCAAGCCAAAAAGTTGTACACTTATGCTCTACATGGTCACTGGTGGCATTTCTAGACAGCCCTGTTAGGTTGCCTAATTCTTCTGAGCAAGCTTTTAGTCTTCAAAAAAATATTGTACTGCATGGGATTGAAGGGTCTTTTTTTGTGTATGTTTTTAAATAAAAAGTTTTATTGTGAGAGAAATTATGGTATGAAAATTGGAACCTGCTCTCAGTTTTAGTCCCTGTATTTAGAAAGAAAACCAGTGAAACCATAACTCTGGGCTTTCTTTGAGAAAGGATGAGCTTTCTTTGAGAAGGGGTTTCTTTGTGCACTGCCTGAGGTGACCTTTGCTATAAAGGTAGGGAGTGCATATAAATAAAAGATGATGGGCTTTGAGCAGTAAATGCTCCTGTCTGCTTTAGAAAAAAGCTGATCCAGAAGTTTGCTATGATTTGGACTGGTGCTGAGAGGAAAAGCAGAGTTACAGTATAATAGAATCTTTAAGGCTGGAAAAGACCACTAAGATCTAGCCCAACCACCAACCAAACCCCACCACGGCTACTAACCACATCCCTCAGTGCCACATCCATACGATTCTTGAACACCTCCAGTGATGGTGATCCCACCACCAACCTGGGCAGCCTGTTCCAATGCCTCCAGTGCCTCCAATGCCTCCAATGCCTCTGGATTTCTGAGAAGAAATTCTTCCTAATATCCAGCCTGAACCTCTCCTGGTGCAACTTAGGGCCATCACCTCTAGTCCTGTTGCTGTTGCTGATCTGGGAGAAGAGGCCAACCCCCACCTCACCAAAAGCTCCTTTCAGGTTGTTGTAGAGAGCAATTTGTTTACTTGCTTGTTTGTTTTAAGAAAAAAGACTGGGAGATTTACATAGGTTCCACTATATTTATCTGGACCTACAGAAAGACAACACAGCAGCCTTGCAAGTCTGCCACACGGTTTCTTTCCTCCTTCTAAGGGGTTTTTTGTGCTTCTCTGGAAGAAATATTGGATGATATTGTTGTAACATTCAGCTTTTCATCATAAAAATTTCTAGTTAAAAAAAGGCTATAATTTTCATATAGCAAAGCTCTCATATAGCTGCAGCATGAAGGCAGCCTGAGAGAGTAAGAGTTTGTAACCAGGAAAACCCACACAATCACACACCTCCTGCTTGAATATTCCTCACTGTAAATGTGCAGAAGAGCACAGAGCAGCAGAATATTGTGCTGAAGTGCTTTTGGATCTGCTGGTTGAAGAAAGACCTAAAAAGGCAGATGGGGAAAAATCAGTAGTGCCTGGGAGAAGCAATAGGGCAGAAGAGCTGCTGAGCAGAAGACAATGCAAAAAACTCAAAAGTTACTGATGAGTTATCTCCTGCAGCGTCCACCTCTGCTTTCAAAGAGTGATGGACGTTGCATCAGTTAAGGAAAACCCAAAGGCTACCTGGGTTCTGCAGCAGTGGTGACCTCACAGTCATCTAAATGCTTGATAGCTGCTGTAATTAGAGATTGTATGTGCTCTAGAAGGTTGGCTACCACAGCATAAGTCAAGATGAGAAAAACGAATGAGCATAGAAACAGCTCTAGCTCACACCTCCCTGCCTTATTCACAGAAAGCAAATCTTGGCCCCCAGTAATGTGCCAAAAGGGAGGGAAGAGAGCAGAGACTATGTTTGTACAGCTGGCACAATGCATCCAGACAAGTTAGTTATCTAAGGCAGCCTGTAATACTGTTTCTGAAAGCAGACAGAGGTCTAATGTGGCACCAGTTCTTCGACATGGGATGACCAAGAAAGGGTTGGGTTTCCTCCATTCGCATCCAACCTGGCACACCTACCAGTGACACCTGCAAAGACTAAAGGAGGGGAATGCATCCTGCGGACTGCAGAAATGCTGATGTTTGCTCTTTGGATAGCACAGTAGCGTCAGTACTGGCAAAGAGAAAAAAACGTAGCTTCTCAAAGCAAAACATTTTGTTTCTTAACATCCTGACTAACAAAAAAAATCAAGTGTCTGCTCAAGACCTGAGGCAAAAAACTCCACTTTTTTCAAGTTATTTTACTACCACAGTGCTGGAGTCTCCCTGGGCTCTTGCTGAGACACTGCTGTGCAGGCTCAGGCAGCACTGTGCTTTCAAACTGACAAGTGAAGGAGATTCTTGGGCTGAGTCCCAGACCCACCGATAAGCCAGGGGTACAACAAAGCATGTGAGGAGCTGTTAGATCAGGCAGCCTCTGAGATCTCTTCCTTCCCCGGAAACTTAGCTTATAGCCAGGGAAGAACACGAGAACATGGAGGTGACCCCACAGCCACCCTTCTGATTACAGCTGGCCATTGGCTGGGCTTTCCAGGGACTGTTTTCTTGGAGCCTTGAGCCAGCCTAGTTCCACTGGTAGAAGTTAAGGCATTTCAGTAAGTGACAGCTGTAAAACCTGCTATCTGAGGAAACCCATACTGCTTTAAGGAAGGTTCTGCAATTAGAAGAGACACAGGGATCTTCAGGGTACCAAGCGGAGAGTACAACTCCTGTCTTGGTGACAGTCCTGGTGACAGGGGTCCCTCCCAGGCACCAAGGGAGCATCAGCAGCCCCTGAAGTCATCAGATAGGGCTGGCTGCAAGCAAAGCTGCAGGGAAACCTGTCATATTTCCATTGCTTTTTAAGGTTGAGCATATGTCCCCTCTTAAGTACCAAAGTGATACATGCAGCAGAAACAGATTAGAGCAACAGCTTGCTCCAGCCCAGCTTTGTTTTGCTCTGCTCACTGGAACCGGTTGTGCTGGCATCTGGGCTGTCTCCTGGATGGTGGGGGAGGAAAGAGGAAGGATGAAGGGGGGTGGAAAATCAGTTAGTGAATGTCAAGAACCCGCCTTAGGTGAAACATTCACCTAGGAGTCCAACCAGGAGAGGAAAAGCAAAGGAGTAGGAGGGGGAACGCAGAGGCCATCTCTTTTCCCCAAGGGACTTCAAAATTCATACCAATCCGGGAGCATGTGCCCACAGCCCATGCACTGCTGGGCAGTTAATTAAGGAAATGGCAGTGCAATTTTTGCTGTAATTGCTGCTCTGGATGAGCTTTGTTCACTGCATTTCTCTCTCAAACTGCTGTTTGCATAAGTGTTTCAACCAGCTTGATTTCCAGTGCACTTATTAATGTTAAGACATATATAAATGCTCCTTCTATGGCATCTAAGAGCGTATACCCAGTTTGAAGGAAATAATTTTTTCGTTTCTAAGGTTTTCAGTGCTTTCAGGTCTAACCCATTGTGCAAGGAGATAAAAAGGAGAGTTTTACAAGGCAGTGTATTCCCAGGTAAATTTAATACTCATTAGCCTTTCTGATTACTGACTAAACAACTTGCTTAAGCGCTGGTCATAGATCTATGGTGTTGCCTGGATTTATTTTAGCTGTGCACATTTAGGATCAGCTGCTGTGAGTTGCAGATACAGTTGAGTCACTGTGCCATTGCTTGTCAGAGCACCGTGTACGTAGCTCAGGCTTCGATATTGCATTTCTCCCTTGGGGTCTGGCAAGGAAGAATTTCAAGAGGGCAGAAGATAAATTTCTAACCCAGTAGAAAGTGTTTGATGAAAAAGTCACATTGTTCACATTTTTTGTGGAAAATGAGATGGGAGTGGGGAAGAAAAACTAATGCTGAAGTGATTTCAGATCGTAGAGCCACCAAGGGCCTGATAAGAGCTGTGGTTTGTTGCTTCTGAGCCCACCTTTGCCTGCACAGGGGATTGCCAGCCATGGTAGGCCAGGACTGCTGGGCAGGAGGAGCCCTGCTGCTCCCTGTAGGCTGTGCCAGGGGAAGGAGGATGCCTGGTGAAGCCTAAAATACACGTTGGGAAGTGTTATGACATCTGAATTGACTAAAAAGCATTATTTGTGTTGGTTGTGATTTTCTACCATAAAAATTCCTTACTCCTGTGGCTGGAAAGGCTTTCCATGAGCACTGCAAAAACTCATTTTGCCAACAACAATGTCAGTAGAAATAATTAGGGTCAGTTTTCGTAACACCAACTTGCACTTCCAGAACAATGAAGCAAAATAATCTTCCTGTCTTACTCAAAAGGCCAGGCACACCTCGAGTTGGAGCTCAAATTGTTGGTGTTGCACAGATCTGATCTGCTCATTGCTTTGCCACTGGCACAGGGGGAAGTTGTGTTGGAGTGCCAAAGTCACCGCACGCCCTACCAAACTCCCTCCTTAAAAGAGAGGGATGGTCACTGCAGAAATCCGTCATTATGGTCCTTGGATTCATTAGGAGGAGCAAACTGGTATGGCAAAAGAATCATTAAAACAAGAAAATCTGATACGAAAGCCAAGCAGGCCCAAACTGCTAAGAGATCACTCAGGAGAGCCTGGTGATGCAGCCTTCCATCAAAGTAACCAGGTTCTCCAAATGCTATTATCTTAATTCTTTTTCAAGAAGAGGATAAAATGCCACAGTGAAATATTTTACTTCAAGCTAATGTATGCTGCAGGCTGCAAGGTAAAAGAAAAGTGCTCCATGAATTTGCAATAACCTTCTTCAGAGACTTCTTAGTTCTTATGTCAAGACACCGTGAAGAGAAATAGGTTAAATAATGAAAATATGGAGAACCACTATCTTCACTTCTCTCTGCTGGGAGGCCTTAATACTGCTGTGCAGTGCTCAGGACCAAATGCAGCAGCTGCCTGGTTTTTCTCTGCCCGCTGCATCGCTGGTGCTCTGCTCATCAGCCCCACGGGGTTTGGTCTGTCCTCAGCAAACAGCAGCAAAGGTGCTGAAGGGAGCACGGGAGTCTCACTGGGAGTCATCATTAAGCTAACGTTGTGCTCTTGCAAAATCAAGTCCCATGTGCCAGTTAGTTGGCTGGAAGTCTCACATGACGAGGGCATGTCCAGCCATCCGCTCTGTGCTTATTCAGAGGATTGGGTGAAGGAATCTCAAGCTCGCTCTCTCTCTCGCTTTTTTTTTTTTTTTTATGAAATAGTAGGTGCAGAGCTTGGAGGTACTCAGGGAGGAAGTTCTGTCCCCCTTCCCCCTTCCCTAAACTACCATCAACATAAACATAGTTTCCCTGACTCACTGGCACACACAGATGCTTCTCCTCACCATTCTCACCAGAATCTCTCTGTGTTCCAGAGAATGCGGCCCTGAACACAGAGTGGAAAGCAAGCTAACAGCATTGTTCCTACCACAGATTTGACCATAAAAAAGAATCTCCATGGAATGAGAGAGTTGTTAGCAGCATTTTTTCTTTTTCTCAAATATAACTTAAGCAACACTTGGTGGAAAATTTTCCTTTAAAAGGAAATTTATCAGCTGAAAAAGAACCAAAGTAACTGACTACAAGGTAATTACAATTTCAAAAGCTTGTTATGTGACACATGTGATAAGTATTATGAGAAAAGTTTATAGCTGCGTAGGAAGAGCTAACAAGGAAACAAGAATTATGTTCTTTGGTGTATCAATGAATTACTTTATTTTTATGTTCTGCTTTTACTCTGGCAGGACTCAAGGATAAATATATTACAAACTTCATTCAGTAAGGAAAATGAGCAAAGAAGCATGGGACACACTGGAGGTGTGCTAAAGGTCATGGTCATCCAACAATGGGTAGACACCATTAGGCAGACAGCTTCTTTTTTTTTTTTTTTTTTTTTTTTTTACTTTGATAGCCTTTTACTTTCCCAGCAGAATGTTATAAAGCAGACAAGAAGATCAAGATCTTGCTAGAATATGACGGTAACGATTTTCTGGAAAGTTAAAGGGAAATGGGAGTTGGGAAAGCTGGGTAGCTCCCTATGTTAATGATATTGACAGCACATGCACGAGCTATGCCAGTGAGGAGGAAGCATAATTTGGCTCTGTAAGAAACTCTGCAAAAGCCTGAAACTTACAAATATGAACATTAGGAAATAGATTAAGTTATTCAAGAAAAACACAACAGATGAGCATGAATATATATGGGTAAATCAAAGGCCAAGAAACAAGACAGGCCCAGAGAACAGTAATCTTAACAGGAAAGGATGTAAATCAATATGTTAAGCACAATAATCACGACCATTTCTCAGTGATCAGGGAAGGGAGCAACCAGTGCTGAGGAGCAGAGCAGTTAATGCCTCTCTGCTTCAGTCTTCACCAAGAAGGATCCAGCAAGAGCATGGATGGGTAGGAGAATAATGCCCAGGAGTGGGGCATAACTGCCAAGACGGCTCCAGAAGAGGAGTGAGACAATGAGTACACTGGGAAGGCAGAAAACGCCTAAGCTTATCTAACCGGCTATTCCCAAAGAAATACACCCAGGCTGCTCTTCAGAGAGAGAACCACTAGAACTTTGATTGAACACTTGGGAGAAAGCATGGCACAATAGGAAAGAGACAAGCAAGATGTTTATACTAAAAAAAAAAAAATAATAATAGTCAAAATGTTTGAGGATAATAGAGTAAATAGTTTTGATTTCAATTCCTAGAAAAGCACTGGAACAAATTTCTAATTCTATGTGAAAATGCAGAAAGCAGCCAAGATACAAGCAACCACCACCACCAACTCACTGAAAATCACATCAAATAAACCTAGCTTTCAATGCATTACCTGTCTGGGATGTAAAATCTAAGAGTAGATTTTATTTTCATTTCTTCTTAATTTTGCCCAAATGTCACTACTGTTTCCAGCGTGTAAGTCAGGACAGCTGTCTCTCCAGCCACAGGATCCCAACAAAGTCCTCCTCCTGCCTCCTCGTTGTTGTGGCACACTGCCTGGAAGCCAAGTGAGGCTCATGGGAAGGGCTCTGCCTTCTGACTTTTCAAATCCTTCTCCATCCCACCACAACCCTTCACTCACTTTAGAAAATGGTTTGTGTGTTCCCCAAATTCAGCTGAGTTTGGAAAGGGGAAATGATTAGTCACTGTGGGAAACTGCCCAACCTCAAGGGCCTTCTGGGCTGTGAGTGTCTAATAATGTGTCATGAAATGAAATCTCTTTGATGCTCATTTCTATTTATTTTACACTTTCATGGTTGGGATAACCAGAGGAATAAAGCAGCGTACTGGCTCCCTGCTGCAGCAATGGCCCCACAGAATACTTCTTTAAACTGAACTGTTAGAGTAAGATTTATACGGTGTCTGGCGTTCACAAACACCAGATGAACATGCACACTCTGTGTGCACATGAAAGCGTACTGCAGTGACATCCAGAGTTGTTTTAAAAATAATTATCTGCATTAGTCATGGGGCTGAGCAAGGAATATTTTCATGAAGGCAGAGCTGTCAGCCTCAATCCACATGCAGCTGAGCGTGGGGAGGTGCAGGCAGAGAGCTGATCTATTAAACCAGCTGATAAATACCTTACATCACTCAGCGTGAAACACCAAACGATGAGCTATACCACATATGTGAATTAGCTTCTGATTTCATTAGGCGGGAGCCTGTGGTACGTTGTTACTGGCAGGTCAGCAAAGCTCCAGCGCTGCGTAGTTAGACAGGAGATTTCAGCGCCTGCTTTTGGTGCCACAGGTCTTCAAGGGACTGCTGCAACCTTTTGTACTAAAAAAAATACGTTCATGAGCTGTTAGAAATGAATACCTCCTCCTCCAAATTTTGCTAAGCGTTCCCTCATCTAGATTAGTCTCTCAAGCTAAAAGATCCACGATAGCTGCCACAAATGAAATACTGCAACAAAAGGCACTTTTCCCATGATATTTCTGATCACGTCAGAAGAACCTTCATAAAAAGCGCCACGTATCCAGCCAACCTTCAGTGTCTTTATCAGGACAGATGTGTTGACACACACCAAAGGCCCCCTGGGTTGTACCCAGTACCAGGAGGGACAGCGCAAGTGGCAGGTGGTCTTGGTTACAGTAAGTGATGGGAGGGATATACCAGAGGAAGATGGGGACACGGGGAAGCTGTGGTCCAGAAATCCAGGTCTTGCAAATTATTAAAAGGCAGAAAATCATTGGTTAGGTTCCTCTTCTCCTAACCATCCCCATCTCATTACCTGGGCCCAGCGCACCAATCCTCTCTTCTCAACAAAACCAACCCTTACGATGGACAACCATCAGTCACCGTAAAACCCAAACTGACCTCAGGTTTCCAATTGCCCCACCCCCAACACAAAACAGAAAAACAACCAACCTTTTCAACCAAAGCTTTGAATTATCCCCTTTTCCTTTAGCAACCACCTACAACCCACATACAGAGCTGGTGGCTGCACTGCAGACGCCATCTGTTCCAGCACAACACCGACTCACCCACTTCTGCCCACTCGCCACGACCAGAATTTAGCACTGCATGCTGTGTGTGCAGGGGAGGCACATGTGTTGCAAGTGATGGAGGATAACAACCAGGATAAGGAAGGGGCAGCCACTGCTACTGTTGGGAGGATGCTGAGTGAGCCGCGCTTAAAAAATATTCATTCTGGGAGAATGGATTTCACTGTCATGTGAATTGCTTTGTCCTGATGCAGTCTCCCAAACCTACTTCTCGCTTATCACCAGCAGTAGGCAATAACACAATTAGTTTTATTATGAATCTTCTTCAGTGCAGAACCCCACAAAACATTTTTCCACAAGTAGAACAAGCGTAAGCAAACCTGGGAGCAGGCATCAGCCCTGGCATCACTCCCAGCACACGAAGAGAACCAGAACTTAGCCTGTATGATCAGACCCTCGATCTGCCACCTCTGCTGGGAATAACTGCTCTGCACCTCACCTTACCCCTTTGGAAAATGGATATAAATAACTGCATCTCATGCTACGGTAAATCAAACTTTTCTTGGCAACAAGATATTCACAGTACTGCATTCACTGGGAGGTTATACAAAAATGCGTTCTCTTTTGCAAAATTTCAGCTCTTACTACCTTTTTGGAGGGGGGCAAACACATACAATGAAAAAGAAAGCTAACAACTTATTCCAATTGTATTGGAAAAATATTTCTTCTTCTATACAAACTTATAAATAATCAGCACAGTCCCACCAATGTCCTGTTTCCATGAAGCAACAGGAAGACAGCAGGAACAGATTTTTTGCACAGGGTTTCAAATCTCTTTTCACAAAGCACTCTGCATTATGTGGGATTCCTCTCAAGGCATGGTGCCAATGCCTTGCTTCCAGTTTCTATGACTTCTTGCTGTACATGGATAAGCCAGGCTCCAAACAATACTGTTCCCTCTGTTGGCACTTGGAAGCTTCAGAAACTCTCCCAGTTCACGTGGCTCAGCTTCTGCTCCTAACAGGTCTCCTAACAGCTTGGGGGATTGCTTCTGATCCGTCCTTATGAAGGAAAAGAACTTTACTTGTTTTCTTACTTAGCGTGATCAAGAGAAGCATATCGTATACCTGCTTCGCTATATCCCATTGTCTGGTTGATTGTGCACAAACACAGTTTTTTGTTTCTGCTCTGAGCCAGCTTGAAAATAAATCCTTTGGAAGTGGGATTGCATTTAGTAGCTACTTGCACTGCATCCAGCACCCTAACTGTACCAGACACACTTGAGCAATAACTGGTTTAGGGAAACAAGACACGATACATCAGTCTGTTTAAATATATGCTGAATGCAAAAAAAAAGCAGTTTATTTTCCCTGTTCCTTGCCTTCTAAACTCCCTCAGATTCCAGGAAATTCTCTTATTTAGGTGATAACACTTAGCAAAGACCTCAATCTGAATAATCTTGTTGTAATGAAAAGAATCAAATGTCACAGCAAGGAAGCAAGTAATACTCAGTGTTAATTGGACAAATAAATCTCTGCATGTATTACAGGAATCTGCAAAAGCAAACACTTTGCATGTAAATAACAAAATCAGGTGATACACAAATTTTTTCAGTATCTTGGATAATGTTTTTACTTTAGTACAAACATTATGGTGGCATGGATGAAAAAAGCATTCATAATTTATACATTATTTATATTACTTGTATTGCTGCCTTGCTTATAGACCTCTTCTGTTTCAGATTTCGTGTTTGAGAAGTCAAAGTGAATGTACGTCTGCTCTGCTTTATCTGGAGTTACTATCACTGTTCACTTATATACTCAACAATATATGCTATTATTTTTTTTATCTATATATGCACACACACACATACATATGTATGTTTATACATCCCTTTCCTACCCACTCCATAGAGAACGAGTTGGCATGTGGAAGCAATGCAATTTAAGCAGGTCATGAAGACTCCCCTTGTAAATAGGAGTTGCTAAGGCAGGTTTCTTGGTTACACAGCTCAGGAGCTCTGTTTTCCTATCACTTTGACCAGGCTTGAGTACTCACTGCTGTTTCTGTTAGGCTGAGTAATGGAAAAATAACAAGACTTGCACCAGGCTGTGAAAGAGCAGCTGGCCTTACAGGAGTGAAGAAACCTTTCCACCCTAAAGGGGTCTCAGTCCTGCCGTGGCACCTCTGTCACAGGGACTGCAGCTCAATTGCTTGTTTTCCTCCGAGTAAAAATCTAAGGGGAACCAAAGAGGAAGAAGCTCCCTGCAAATCACCATCCAGCTGCTCCCACAGAAGGCCCAGTCAGGCTCCGGTCCTGTAGGCTTTGTGTGCAGCACCTTGACCGTTCAACTTGTCAATTCTGCCTCTCCCTTGGCTCCTGCTTTCATCTTCAAAAGCAGCCCCATTGCTTCCCAGTATAAGCAAGAACTCTCGGAGAGGCGGGCTGGTCCCAGCTGGACACTGCAGACAGCCAGAGCCCCCAGCCCCTTCTCTGCTATCTCATTAGGTGCAGGCAGCACTTCAGATGTGGCAGAGGTGCAATACTACAGAAAACAGCAGGAGTGAATCTCACTGAGAACAAAACTGACGCACTTTATTTGAAATGCAGATGTCCTCAGCAGTGAGATTTCTGAGGAATGCTTAAGCAATGAGAGTAGGTTTTCTTGTAATAGCAATTCTCTAACTTATAAATATCGCAGATATTTATACAGATCAGAGCTGAGGATCCACGCATTCAAAAGGGACAAGAAATGGCTCTGTTGGTTGGAAGGAATAACAAATCAATTTTAAAGAAGAACTCACTGGTCTCAAAGCTCAGAGCAAGTCCTGACAACACAAGCCTGGGTTTGGAATCATATGCAAGCAGGTGAAATGCTCTCCTTTTGTCTCAAATATCCTCCAAAAGACTCTTCCCCATTCTACTCTGCTACAAGTCGTGAAGACATTGCTACATGTTTCTGTAAGCTGTTTCATATGAATCTTCAGCAAAACCTCTATCTTGTTATAGCTTGTTCTGCATCTATGAGAGATTCCAGCCTGCATCAATATCCCATGTCCTCAGTGCCCAGATGGGTGGCTTTGGCCTTGCGCTTTCTTTCACCAAGATTTCATTGAATTCATAGCTCCATCAGGATTGTTCTGAAGGATTATTGGCCTCAAGCTTAAAAAGACTAATTTGTAGGCAGAACCATCTCTTGTCAATTGGAAGAAGTGCTTACTAACAGCTATCCCAGTTCTTAACCAAATCCCAAACAAAATTTAAGGTCAACGCTCCACCCATCTGGTAGTGTTGGATCCAATTTTCAGTCTATTTTCTAGTTTGAAATCCAAAAACTTTTATTTTACACACACACATAAAAGGAAATAATTCAACAACAGTACCACTGGGCTCCACTTTGTTGTGAAAACATGATGATAACTCTGGAGCACTAGCAGGTGTAGAACAGACAGCAACTTGGCTCTGGGAGCATGTGAGGGACTGGGAATCCCAAACGGAAGGGCAGTCTGCACATTTTATACGCAGCAGCAAAAAATAAAATCTAAGCTTAACATAAACAATTGTGTCTGTGGCCTTACATGTCCTGAGTACAAAGCCTCAGCGGTCTAATTAGTCAAGACAATTCTTCTTTATTAAAAGTGTTGAAAGTAGAATATCCCTCCAAATGTTAGGCTTACTTGGTTGCTTTACTTCCCCAGCAAGCTCTTTATGACAAATTACACATTATCTATGTAGAGCAGACAGTTCCCATACGGGATTTCTTGCTTAGATAAAATTCAAGGTGCAACCATGTGTGATTTTTTTAAAGGAATTGGAAAGGTCACCAAGTTTTTCATGCAGCTCTTAATGATTCCTTGAATCAAGTCACAGTAAAACCATACAGCCAAAAATGCTTTATTTCACTATCACAATGCTTTATTTAACCGAGGAGCATAAAACGGTGGCTGTAATGTTCTTGTCCAAAACAGTTCCAAATCCCAAGGAAACTATACTTAAATCATTAATCAATACTTTATTCCTCTAAAAATAATAAAAAAAGAGAATGATACATTCATCTCAGCAGGTGTCTATATCTTTAACAATAAATTAACTTTG
The DNA here is from genome assembly GCF_002078875.1 of Numida meleagris. Taxonomy (NCBI): domain Eukaryota; kingdom Metazoa; phylum Chordata; class Aves; order Galliformes; family Numididae; genus Numida; species Numida meleagris. Next base: position 82,998,268 of record NC_034410.1, read on the forward strand.
TAATATCAACATAAATTTACATTCCAAATGATTTAGAAGAAAAGCACAACTTGGGACACAAAACAAACTCTTTCCTTACCTTCCAAGTACATCAAATACATTCTCCTATTCCTTCAATGCACTGGCACCTAAGGTCTCAGAAGAAACCAAACAGTGGTATAAAACCATCACCGAATAAAAAGACACATTAAAACAGACATATCACTGCATGGATATTATCTCCTGAGGTTTTTCTACATCTCTAACAAAAACATTAATTGAACATACACAGAAAGGCAAACGTAGTGACTACAATGGTGGAATCTTTTGCAAAACTTTCAAAAAACTGCTTTGGCTTTCTCCAATGTTACGTAATTTACTCCAGTACTATTAAGTGCGTTTCCCTCTCAGTTGCAATGAAGGTCACTTTTAAACACTGCCTCATTGGTTATTATGAATGCCCAACGATTTTTACCGTTGAAAGGACTGTCCCCTTTATTTATCTAGCATCTCTCTATTAAGGTTACACAATGAAGTGTGAAAACCCCTATAAATTACATTTAGCACTCACTGCACAGGTTTCTGGAATATAAGCATCGATACTTGTCATTTAGTTTGCAAAATCTGGATTTGAAATATATTCGAGCACATATACCAATTCCCCACCTAATTTCTACATACAGTGACTTAATTTCTTTTAAAAATTAGGGGAGAAACAGTTGTGCCAGATTTTCTTTCATGTATGCTAAGCTCTGAATTAGAAGGGCACCGATGAAGAATAACTCAACTGCTATAACACTAAACTGCCACCTAATTAAGGCAAATGAAGCCCACAAAGAACTAACATCATTGGGTTGACTTTTTTTCTCTCCTCTTTGGAGGGAGAAAAGACTTGACTGATACTGCAAAGTTATTACACCTGATCTTCCTGTAAACAAGACTGCTCAGGATAGATAATGCAGCACAACACCACAAAGGTCAATGCAGGTTGCTGATTTACTGAGGGAGGACTTCATCACATGTCCCCAGAAAGGAGGAAAGAAGCCCTTCCTCCTTCCATCCTGCAACAAAGATTTTGGGAGCAGGACAGCCACCAACCCTCTGCAGGAAGTTGAGAAATTTATCAGGCAGTTGGGTCAATGCTGGTTTTTCTGTGCTTTAGTGGCAACACTGCTTACTAGTTGAGAACTAGTTTGGTTTATGTCTACATAAAATGCAGTCACAGAAAATAAAGGACACTCTCTTCAAGGTTTTTTCTTTTTTTCTTTTTTAAATATGTTTGTTTTGTATGGATTTTAATAAACAGGCCTATCTTTTCACTGAAAAAAAATCCAGACTTTTTTTTATGTATTGATTTCATTTTAATACAAGAGGATGCCCTGATGCTTGAAGAGCGAGTTACACAGACCTCCTATCAGGAAAACAGCCATTCAGCAGTAAGCTGATAGAAATATGATGACAGACTGATTTCAGTTGGTAACTGATGTTATATTATGGCTCTAACTGACCTAGAGAAGTGTGTTTCCTGTTAGCACGCATGGCGACCTCACTAGTAACCCACCCCCATTCGAGCTCCATATACACCACAGAAAAAGACACTAAATGAAAGCAACCAAAATCATTTTTGGAAGAAAAAGATTTCAGTTTTCTTTAATGTTATTTAAAAACACAGAGCAGTGAGGAATAAATTCACCTTGTAATTCTTCTCTGGGTCAGTATGAGAAAAACAAAATCCCACAAACAGCAAGGTTTTTAACTGAACAAACAGTTCCAAGAGAAATGATGCATTTAGAACATAGAAAAGTATTCCACAGAGGGGGAGAAAAAAAACCCAACATTTTCCACTCTTACCTTAACCATTAAAAACATTTTCTTCCTTACATTTTTTTTTTTTTAAATAAAAACAGATATTGTCAGTGTAGAAGAAAACATCTCCTACATAGTCTTTCAAACTACATTTACCATTTTTATCAGTGTTACTCAGCACTGTTCAAACTCCTCAAGGAGCAGCTGAGCTCTGGCAGGTCCCAGCACCACATAGCACCTTCTGCAGGTACAGGTAATGTCACTTCGTAAGCAACAGCAGCATCCTCGGGCCTGTCTATGACAGACCCTGCTTTGCAGCTGTGGGAAACCTGAAAGTATCTGATAAGGCAGAGCAATGACAACTCAAGAAATTATATCACGAAAGCCAAGAAAAAGGAAACTGAGTAACACTGAGCAAGACTCAAAAACTGCGGCTAAGCTCAAAAGAGTACACAGTCTAAAACTCTTATCCAAGTAGTCTGCAACAAAGTCAGGAAGGTCTAAAAAGGCCCATCCTGCTCCCCATTCCTAGAGCCACCTCTCAAGATGAACGTGACAATTTTTATTTCCTTATTTATTTTGAAGTCAACAGCTACAGGTGTCTTAACTGCAGCCCAAAACAAACAGTGTCAGTAGTCCACAGATTTTGCTTTTTCCATTATATTCTTGGCCCTCAACTGCTGCTCTTTACCAATGACTGAATCAGAGCTCTACTGTGAAAGAGGTGAGTTGGAAAAGGGATAAATCTATCAAAACCATGTGCTATTATTCCTTCGCAGTAGGAGAAATTTCTTTTTGCCTTAAGACAAGTTGCAGTGACTGTGGATACTATTGTTTGAAGCTCGTACAGCTACTGAACAACGGAAACATTAAGTATGTTAAAGCATGCTAAAACTAAACCACGTTGCATTAAATTGCTATATTTAAACTGTTAATATAATGCTATTGTTAAAACAGACAGTCATCTGAGATGGCTTAACACTATCAGTGTCAGAAATTAAATGCAAGAGAATCCATTTAATCAAAACATTATGTTTTATATAATGAATTAATCATTCACTTGGCTTTCAATTGCCTTTGAACAAAGTGTTTCATGACACAACTTTACCTTCTATACAGTTTCAATTCATAAATGCTTTTAACCAAGTAGACTAATTGCACCTTACCAACTGAAACACAAATACTTCCCAGTGCCAGCTCTGGAAATGGTTTATGTGAATGAATAAAACAAATTTGCTCTTAAATGCTACATTTAAGGATATGACAATAAAGCTGTTATCAGTGAAATAACTATGTTTAAAATTTTAATTACCAAAAAGGAACCACATATGCCTATTTTCCACCTATTCAATCAGTAGACCATTTATGCATTGAGTCTGAAACAGAATAATACTATCTAGATGGAAGAACTTGTATTGTAAAACAGTATTATGCTTGTAATAAAGTAAATGCACAGTTCAATACACATTTCAGAGCTACAGTGCTTTACATTTTTAATTTAACTGAGTATTGCATAGTAGAAAAGGAGGGGAAAAAAGAAAACCAACTGTTAAAAAAAAAGTGTGTATTAAAAGATATTGCAGATCTCCTGGATATATCGTGAGTGCTTATAACTTAGTACCAATACCTAAAGACAAGGTTATAGAGAGCAAAACCCTGGATTATGAAACTTATTATTATTTTTCTTTTTTGCACAGAACACCACAGCTAAGTAAAGTTTGGTGTATTTTAATGATTCTTATTTCTTTTTATCCCAATATACAAAAGGCATTCATGGTTTACGGCACCATTTTTCTCATTTTCAAAACACAGTAAGATCTGTCTCTCCCACTTCTGTCTCAGAAGCGTTCTCTTGTAATATTCTGGAAGATGCTCTGAACAGGCATCTTAGTTACTTCCATATCAAATACAAAGCCAGTTAGTAAAAATTTGCTTACTTCCAAGGAAATAATGTTACTGTATTTCATATTGGTGAAAACCTCCATGGTTTTCCCTCTTCATCCCCCACCATATTAGGAACTTTGAATGCTTACTGTCATGCTCGCACAAGCAGAGGCGAAATACAAAGTTAAAATGTTTAGGAGGGTTATACAGAATCCTGACTACACAGCACCTTATGCTATCTGTCAATTGTGCGGCAGTTAAAAATTTTGTTAGGAGTTTTACCTCCTGCAAGAAAAATCAAGCAACTCTGTGCCTTTTTAATTTCCTAATTCTTGGGGAAACAAGAGCCAGCGGTAAGATGACGTTTCTGTAATTATGCTTTTGTTGCCAGATCAAATCAATGGCATACAACATTCAGTGCGAAGTCATCAACACAGTACAGAGAGAAGACAAAAACCTCTTCATTCTCCCATAAGGACCCAACAGGTACATGTGCAAAACCCAGCAAGACTGAAATAAAGATGGACACAATGTACAAGACAATTGTGTAGTTAATAGTTTCTCTATGGTTTTACAAAAAAATAAATCAAGTATTACACAGATTATTGTTTTTATAGCTTTAAGAGGAGCAGCAGCGGCCAGAAATTTCACACAAGTTATTAAAATCCAAATAATAGCATAAGAATGCTATTACTGAAACCATCTAACTTTACCAGAACAAGAGCAGCATTTGTCACAATATGACGATCATCTTGTAAAAACACACATACTAATGCAAGTCAAACCCATACCATACATCATGAGACTGGAGTTATATACTGAAGAAATTTACCATGTTTTGGTAAATACATATTCCACATGAAGAAACATAAATAGTGATAGGAATAGGTCACTAACCTTGAACACAAATGGTAATCAAGGACATCTATGAAAGAAACAAATGTCACAGAGATGCTCTAAATATTTTCTATTTATTCTCTTGCTTTTATTTTTTTTCTTCTTTGTGCCTTTTTCACCTCTTGACAAAGTTACGCCAACTGCAAGCAATGACTGAGATCTAGGCACAGCATAACTTCAAAGCAAGATATTTTAACAGGCACACACGTAACAGCAAAAGAGAGCTTCTGTTAAATAGTAGGCACAGACTCTACAGTGACCACTACTCAGGTGGAGACGTATCACTAGGTGTTCTCACTCCTCAACATGCTACTGAACAACAGCTGACAGCTTGTACTTGTACAACACTTTTCCACATGTACTTTTCAAAAAAGCTTCCCAAGCAGAATGCATGTCCCATTTGAAGTCATAGACAGATTGAATGACCTGATGCAGTGTAGCAAGTTAAGAGTTAACCAGATTTACCATATTTTGGTTTCCAATCTATGCCCAATCAAGCAAGAGGATAAAAACCCCATACACTATAAAAACTTTTAAGCAATGATAAAATGAGGAATGCGATACATAAGAATGAACACAAATCTATCCACCCTTCAACGTACAAAGCCATGAAGATTTTTGTGTTGCCAATGACCTTGTGTGTTCCAACTAAAAAACTCTCTTTTAAGCAGGTAACTAGGTATCTTCTTTCCTCTACTTCTAACTAATAATGTAACCTGGAAGAAAGGACTATGTCTATAGGAGACAAGGATTAGCAATTTAGCATGTACTACATTCATTTTTCAGTCACCTCCCCGGAAAAAAAAAATCAAACCAATCCAACCTTCCAGTAACACGAGAGATGCATATTATATAGCTGTGTCAGTTTCTATAATGAAACTTCAAAAATAAATGACATTATCCATAATACAAACCATAGTTCTAAAATATATCTGGATGTATATGTGTGTATATATATATATTCAAAAAGAAAATTATCTATTTTTTCCTTTTATATACATATAAACATTTGGTTAATACGTCTTAAATGTTTTTCCTTATTTAGGACTAATTTTTTAAATAACAATTTTAAACAGTCCCTTAGAGTAATTTTTTTCCTTTTTTTTTTTTGAAGTAATATTCAAAAAATGAAGAACTATCTCAGGGTAATCATAAAGCACACACAAAATAAATTAACATCATACAAATGTGGTTATATTGTTCAGAAAGTTCGATTCTCCCATTTGAAATGAAATGGAGACCAGTGTACCTTAAGGGTGAATTATTTAACAATGTACAAATTCATTCTCTCTTTCTACGTCAATCTTCATGTGAATTTTGCTGCATTTCCATAAAGCAAGAAGCACAATAAATCCAGAGAACTCTTGCAACAGAGTTGTGTTTCACTGGATAAACGCACAACTTTTGCTGAAGGGCAGCAAGTCAACATTTTATCACCATCTGAACACTAGCAACACCTGTGTCCTTGTAAGCTTCACACCTTGAATTAGCAGCAACATATTCGATGGGTTCAGTAGTAATTTTTTCTTCCAGTATTGGATTAGACTACTTTGCATATACAGCAAGTCAAACATCTAGTACTTGTGTGCAATGTTAATCCACATTTACATCTGAGAACTCATAATACACATGGAAACAAAGATGAAAGAGAATTAGACCTCATCTTAGGTTAAAATGTTTTCAGTCCACACACAGAAATAGCGGTGAAAAAATAAGTGTCTTGGAGGACAGTAGAAACAGAAGAAAAGAAATAGAACAGCTAACACTAAGAAGTAGGTCACTGTTGAAAGGGCAAATTGGAAGTAAAATTGATCAACAGAAGATGTAGACTGCACCATCTGTTTAAATGTATAAATGCAGTATCATTTTTCACATCACATACAGTGATACAGTATTATAACAGCTGGCATACTATTAGACTTATGGAAAGTGAATACTTAATTTCTCCTACTCTTAATGTACAGTAGTTACGCATTAGGCTTTGAAGCTTTTCATCAGCTGTTTAGAAGTCAAGGTTACATTCCTACAAATATTTAGTGTCCCAGTAAGAAAGTTACAAATATTCACTTTCCATGAACTTTCATACAATACAAAGATATTAAATATCTTCTTAAACTGAATCACTTATTAGTTTTCCTTTCGTATTTTCAAAAGAAACACAAGGATCTTTGTAACTTCCAAAGTGAAGGGTGTTTAAGGCAGTGAAAGATATGCATTGAGGTTTCCATGATTGCTTATGGTGCCTAAGTAAAGCATTTACACACAATTGCTCTCATATTTATCTACATGATTTCTTTATACTGTACATGATTTAGCAATCTTCTTGAGAAATTTAAAGTGCCACAGTTCAAATGTGCTCATCTGTCTTCTCATGGGCTCCTAGTCCATTCTAGTTGCTTTGAGAAATAGGCCCCTGCTTTACTTAAAAAACAGTCTTTTTAGGGGAAAAAAATGCATCCTTCACTGCTGTGCTAACTAGAATCGAGTGGTCGAATCAATCCTTCTTTGTAAACACGAAGAATAGCTTCACAAACAAATTTGTATTGACTCTGTATGAGAAAAAGAAAGAAACAAAACATATTTATGGTGGATTAGTCAAACTTCTGATTATACAGTAGTATTTAATAGGACTAACAGTCTTACTGCTTCCTTTTCTCCTGGACAGTGACAGGAGAGAAGGTATGAAACTGAATGAGAAAATCCAGCTCTCTTGGCTGTATTAATACAACACAAATGGAACATTTACTCTTCTCTGAATGAGAATCATTAAAAAAATCTTACACTAAGGAAAAAAGAAATCTGCAAATTTGAAAGAATATATCCTTACATCCTAGGGAATATCATTTGCTTGTAAAAACCGAAAATTTTTAAGTTTCATCTGACTTTGATTAAAGTAGTTCTTTATGCCTTTTATACATCTCACTACAGGGTTTTTTTTGTACTGTTATCTGGTAATTACAAGTATTCTAAATCTTGCTGTTGCATATTACCAGACACATTTAAGTTATATGACGAAGATTGCATTTAAAGTTACCAGGTAGGATATATTGGTGAAAGTCCATACTGCCTTGCCAAAAACTTTTTTTAAAAACCTTTGCTACGCTGTCACAGAAGATGGAGTTGCTTTATCTTTGATGTGTAATCACATCATACATTATTTCCTTTCATAGAAGGATGTGATCAAAACATCTGGAATGAATGCTTTTGAAGAGCAGTAGCCACATTATTTCTTCCATTCCCGAGACTTTGAGCTCATTCAGTTCTAACAAGGTCTTAACAAATGAGATTGGTATTTGTTTCCTGAATTATACTGTTACAAAGACTGTTCTTCCACAATGTTTCAAAGTTCTTACTTGTTAAAAGCAATTAGCATGAGAATCTCTTTCTGAAAAGTGATACAACATTACAACGCACAATGAAAATTCCATATAGCCAGAATAAGTATTTATGATTAACCTAATCTTGAGAACACAAAAAGAAGTCGTGAGGATCGAAGCATACATCTTCCAAAAGTACTTTTGACTGTTCATTCAGTCAGACCCCCAAATGAGCATCTTTGCATCAGTGTAATATTAGAACAGCTTCATGTTTTCTGAATCCCTATTCATGTCTTTGAAACATTCTCCCAGCCGCCCTTTTATGTCAGCTCTCATCAACGCTTCAGGAGGATCTGGAAGCATTCCCCCAAAGTCTCCCAAAGGACAGGAATAAAAGACAATGCTTGGACTGTGAAGAACCATGTTGCATTTCAGTACCAGTAGTTTGGACCTTTATTCTTGTCCATACACGTTCAGAATATTTTCTCTTAAGTACAGAAAAAATTAAGGAAAAGTTCGGGGTAGAAATTCATTTTCTGTATCTCAATTTCCTGCCTTTTCTTTCAAACCTTCAGTCAATTACTCCCACCTCTAGTATCACTCTGTTCTTTTGTCTTTATTTCTTAATTACCCTGACTTTTCTCATTATTTTCATTTGCATATTTCTGCTGCCAGAACAACTCAGCTGTGATATTTAGCTCTCTGTTCACTACTTCTGTTAACTCCTTTGTGTGATAAAGTTATTGAACAAGTAAGAATGAACACTTCAGCATTGCTTCCTCTGACTCAGTCTCTGACTACTTGTTTTCTTTGCTGTTATCTGTTGACTGTATTCCTGCCGTTCACTTTGCTCATAACTAGCTCTATTATGTATGTCCTAAAGCACTGCTTTCTACATTGTTTAGTATCTCTAATTACTCTTTCAAGGAATATAGTGCTTTTTTTTTCTTTTTTCTTTTTTTTTAACAAAAGGCCATAGAGCTACACAAATTTTGTCGTAGCTTTATTATATTTTTTTGTTAGATAAGTTTTTGTTTTGCTGGTCCTGATGACCAAATTACAGGTCTTCAAGAAACCACAACTTTCACACAATAAATAGAAGACGCTAAATTGACCTGTTAATAGCTCTGCTAAGTCCATTCTTATCAGGAATGTCCCATCTGATCTTAATTCACAACACACATCTGGCTATGTACTTCATCCTCTCAGAGGTGGAGCACATGTAATGTCACCACAGAGCTGCTGAATGTGCTTCAGGTCAGGCTGCTACAGCTGAAAACCCCTACCAGCTTCCCCTGGAAGACCCAAGCTTGATATGAGCAGTGGAGCTAGCTGAAATGGATGCAAAGGAATGAAAGAGTATTCAGGATAGATAAATATATGTTAACATGGAGCTCTTTCATCTTCTGCTGTCTCATAGCTGAGTGCTCACTCATGTGCCTCATTTATAGCACAGTATGCCAGCTCTGCTCATTGGCTTCTGCATACTTTAGAAATAACAAGTGAATTTAGCTTCACAGTGCTGCTGCTACTTACCTCTCTCCTAACTGTGCTGATAGTGAATGATGAAACACAGCACACATAGTAAAGAATCCTATTTTAGTACTCAGTTTTCCACACTCTACGTCTGATGGTCAGTGTATTTATCATTATACTCCACATTCTTCAGCTATATCAAACAATTCCTGTTGATTTCTGTTATAACAGGAGGTTCTCAGCACCCGTTAAAATTTACTTCAGGTTCTCATATCAGATTCTCAGAAATAAGACCATCTTTAGAAAGTTTAACTTTGAACTTACTCAGTTCATTGTAGAAACTGAGGGGCATAGACAGTGAACTCAAGAAGTCAACATTCAGCTTCCTAAACCTTGAAGCTAACCTTTCTCACGCCATGAGACCACGCATCATTTCTGCAAGGAACTGGCAGGGCACTATTCATACAACTTGCTCCTCAATCATACAGTCAGTCTTGATGCACATCCAGGGAGTGCACTCATACAGCAACGAATGACAAAAGTCCCAGCAACATGTATGAGAAATCTCTGTTCACAGAGCACTCTAGTATTACACTATTAGTAACCATAATTCCTGATAATTCCTGATGCTTTCCAGTGCTTTCACACACTTAGATAATGCAAGACTTCCTCTCATCTAGTCAGTCATAACTCCTTCCAATCCTAATTGTTCTGCGATTCCTGTGATTCCTCTGCTCAAGGGTTGTGGGTGGTGGGTTTTCTTTTTTTTTGATGATTTTTTTTTTTTTTAAGATGAAAGACAGAAATGCTAGGTTTAACTGCTAACTATGTGGGTCTGAACTCCTTTAATTCCATTTACCATAGGGCATTTAGTTCTTTTAGATAATACACACAGTATTCTGTTGTCTGACTTCTACTGAAGGCAGTGGAGACCTCCCATCCCTTATCTCTAGCATCAAGTTGTTCATTTCCACATTTAACACAAAAAACCACCCTCATGATCTCAAATTTTCAGACCACCTCCTTGTTAAAAATCAGCTCTTATTTTCATACTTCAGTTATTGATATTATCCAGCTTTTCCTGAATTTTATTCTTACCCCTTGTTTTTCTAAACTGGAGTAGCAGCACAATTTAAAAAAACATATTATTCTTATCAAATTTCTACTCCTTTTCAAATGATGCTTCCTCCACAAATCATAGCACAAACACTTTTATTTTACCTTCAGTTTGAGAACTACCTATAAGGCTCCGTACAAAGAATGAAAACCAAAATTTGTTCTATCTTCTTGCATAGAATTTAGATGATGGAATATAAACAGATGATTTGACTAAATGACTTTCCGCATTCTAACTAAGTGCAAGGAATAGAAATCAATCACCTTTTAATAACAAGGTAAGAAATATTTACAGTTAAATATAAACCTCTCCAGTAAATAAGCCTTTTGCAAAATATTATGTTTCACTGCACTATGACATGCTAAACACAGGAAGCATAAAATATAAGGGCAACTGAAGATTGATACAACTAGATCACGTAATACTTTGCAGCTGTTTTAAAACTGGAAAAGAGCAAAATATATACAGAAAATGAGGCTTCCCGTTCTATCACTTACTGATGTTTGAACCATCATAGCTCGCTGGTCTCGCATTTTTCTTACAATATCCAGTGGATAAACAGGTTGGTTTCTTTCAATTAAGCACATGGCTGTTTCCATAGTGACCAATACACCAGTGCGACCGATTCCAGCACTGTGAAATGTAACAGAAAAACAGACTATAAAATCAGGATTTTGCAATTTGCCAGACTCTTATCATAATATTATGACGTTAACTACCTTTGCAAATTACAGTAGACCTTCATGCAATTAGAATAGAGCACAAAGCTTATCTTTAAAGCAATTTCAGATTCATTTCTTGCCAATGATAACAACAACAAAAATTTATATAAATAAAGGCAAAAAAAAAATCCCAAAGTAAATGCTTTTTAACAGTTATATCTACTTACAAATCTACATGTACTGACTTTTTATTTTTGACTAAAAAGACGAGAGGTAAGTGACTGCTTTTTGACAGGGACATTAACCACAGTAGAACTTTGCAGTACCATTCACAATGAATTTACAGAGGTGGTGGAGGATAAGAATGGAGAACAACTAACATTACAGACGATCAGCTTTGTGACAATCATGTAACTAAGCAATTTCACCAAAAAATTGCAGGAGAAAGGAAAGAAACTGGTATTTCAGTCTTAGTGTTTCCATTTAATTCAAGGAATCTGCTATCTTGCTGACACTTCTCAAAGCAAATGTCTATTGTAAGGATGAAGCAAATGTATCAGTAGAATTTTAACACGAGTACCTGCAGTGAACGAGAACTGGCTCATTCTCTACTCTCTTTGGCCTCATGCAGGTCACAAACTCCAAGAAGTCCATTGAGTCATCAGGAACACCATGATCAGGCCAAGCAACATACTGAAGATGGGTGACGGTGTGTTGTTGTTCTGTCTAAAATACAGTGAGATTCGCAAAGAGTGGTCAGCATTACAATTCCTGCATTGATGTTTATTAGGTACAAGTCACACTTTTCACATAATCTGCAGATTCTCTAAGAGGTATGTATATAACATCGAAAAATCTTTGTCATTTTATAATTCGGAGTAACGTATAAACATGTAATTCTTAGCATGCAATAGACTAACACCTCCTAAATAAATGAGGTATCAAGTTTTACTGGTGATCTAAACAGATTTTCACAAAAAATCTCACAATTCTGTGAGAGTTTAGGAGAGGCTGCAAGAAACAGCTGGAAGCCAAAGAAGAAACATTCGGAATAACACCAAAATAACAAGGCATTAAGGCTTCCCAATCACAGCTCAAAAGCATTGTTTTGATTTTGCATTTCATAAAAATGAGGCTATATATATGCTAGCGCATCTAGGAATGCTATGCTGGCATATTGGTTCAACACTGAAAGGTGTGTATCACTTGTTCATTACTTGCAGAACATTAGGTCCTGCCATAAAAAACAGATGAATGCCACTCTCATCTCATTCTGCAATCCAATTCAATCTCCCAAAGTATAGCTGCGTATCTATTCTAACTATGCCTGTGTGTGTATTTACAGATTGTTACAATATAAAGTTGCCTCCAACATTTGCTTGCTGTAATTTCTGTTAAAAAACTATACATATATGTTTATTGTAAACATATGAATGAATGATTTCTGTACTGTCATGGGACATTTTTCTTTATGAACACAATTTAATTACTTGAAAGATTCTGCTATATGAAGAACTATTTTGTTTCCATTCAATCATACTTAAAAACCGTTTTACAGAATTTCTTGCATTTTAGCTCTTTGCTAAGTTTGATTATGAAACCACACAATCGCCTTTGCATTCAGATTGGGTGCAACTGTTATGTTACAGGTGTAGCCAATGATTAGAGTGGGAAAAATAAAATAAGAGGGCAAAGACTCTGAGTTCTGCTGCATCGTGCAATAAGGATATATCACTCTTCATAAACTAAGATAAGCCTTCACATCATTCCTTCATTTGTTCCAGATTTAGCAACAGTTACACTGTTAGTTCTGTTTGACTGATGTCCATAGCTAAAGTTAACATTTGACACTTACTGAAATAAAACCCTCCTTTATCACTGCACTGGTCTATAAAAGCTGACCTCTTCCTAATGGTCCATGCAAGAATGCTTTATTGATGCTGGTGACTTGGAGTTTTATTTATCTTCTTAAGTGTACAATTACTGGAGTATACAACCTGTTTCAAATGCCTTCGACTTCTGCTCCCCTCTTCCATTAGAGGAAGTGGTTCCACCCTCAAGGAGCAAGCCAGTAAGACACAGAAGTAAGGAGACAGAATGCCTACTACTTATGTACTGAGCAGAGTCCTAGGAAATGACTTTATTCCAGGCAACATAATTACAAAAATTTATATTTGTCTCCAGGAATATGAAGACCTATAACACGCCTCATACTTTGCTTCTTGAAGGCAGAGTCTGAGCAATCACAAAAGGTCTTGAGTAAAGTCTGAGTGGGCAATATAAGCTGACATTAATGATCAAACTCACTGTAACTCAAACTGTAAACATTTGAGATCTATTCATCCAGGTCATCAAAAGAACCCACAATGACTGGAATCTCTGAAAGAAGCAGTGTGGCCTTTTAACTACTCAGTAAACTGGGTCTGAATAACTTGAGATAACTTGAGTTGTTTTTTTTTTTTTTTTTAATAGCTTATAGACATCAAGTACAACAAGAGTTATACATGCTGTTAGTCTCCAGTTTCTTCGGGTGTGATCATCTTCCATTTTCTGCTGCGTGCCTTATTTATTCCTAGAGACCAACATACCTGTTTGTTAGCTATTGCACATATTTCTCAAGTTTCGGTGTAGTTTTCTATTTTCTATATTCTATTTGTGTTTTGATATAATCAATTTGTTATTCTTGTGGTTGTGCTGTTCTGAGGTGATTCAAATTGTTAAAACTTGACCACTACTTTGCTTATCAAAATGCACAAGTGTATTGGTGTTAGAACTAGTGTTTTTGAATTCTAATAAATGTCTCATTCAGAAAATACTAAACTATTTCTAGTGGTGTTATCGTTGTTTGTTTTTACTTTTCAAGTCTTTGCACTCATAATGAAAGTCACCTTTTAAGTTGAAAATAGCAGAATACTAAAAAAAACATGGAAATAACTTGCATTAATAGACAACTACAAAAATTTAGTACTCCTTAGTTTAAAAAAAAGACAAACAAAAAAGTGCTACAATTATATTTATGGGTCCCACAGCTAGACCCACTGTGCATGTCCTATTAACAGTATTTATTTTCTTTGTGAAAAACTGGTAATAAAAAATGAAGAGGTAGCCTCTCATTACACTTAAGCTGCTTAGCAAACCATTACTGTCTGCAAGGCAACTTAAATCGTAATCACAGTTGTTTTTTTTTTTTTTTACCCCACTAAGTGACAATCATTACTGCAACATCCTAATTACTGATAAATGTAGAATTTCTCTTCATAAAATCTGGTGTTATTAGTCCTGTTTTGTAACTCTAATGTAAGTCTAAACATACAAATGCTCACTGAGACAGTAAGAGCTGCTCGTTGCCCCGTTGCTACATTTGCCTAACTTGACATTATACACCTTGATGTTCCAATTACATGGACAGATTTCAATTGTACTTTGTATTTGCTATTTCCACAGATCAGTTTCCAAACAGGTGGAACTACAAAAAGAAGCTCAAACAATTTACAGACTCCAGTGGCACTTCTGGATTATGTAATTTTCCCCAATTTATCACCAATCCTCTGGCCAACATTTAGCTGCTTCAGGACACTGACCCACATTTACTTAGCATGCAGCTGCAGAGGTCTAAGACATCATATCCATCCTAAAGTACCTGTTACTGTCCTTCTGATGACGATTATTGTTGCTGCAGTGAAGATGCTGGACACAGAAATTATGTACTTGCATTTACTATTTCTGTGCAACTTCACATCTTATTGCAAATGCAACTTCACTGTGGTTAGGCTAATATCCAGGATTTTGCTCAAAAACACAATTATCTTTTCTAGAGTTGGCAGAGGTAACATGTCAAATATATGCTGTAACACTTAAGAAACAAATCTGATCTGTGAAGATCTTTAGCAACAAAAATATTCATCCTTCATCTTTCTGCAGACTGTTACCTTGCTTCTCATAATTACACCAAAAGGTTGGCTTCCTCATTTCATTTCGCTAAAATGATTCTCATTGATTAAGAAAACAGTCAGGTATTCTTCAAAAAAAAAAAAAAAACAGCACACAGATAAGAATTTTAATAAATAAAAGGAAGGAAATTCAGGTTCAAATAGTCAACTTTAATTTTGACTTTTCTTAAAATTCAAGCAATTCAGTATGCATTTCTTTATTTTTCGGTTTAGGTTTTAAATTGAACTTCTAACAATTGTAGTTTTACCATGTAGACCTACATTTACCTTGAAATGGTCCTATCTTCTATGAAGGAAAATGGTACACTTTTAGCTAGTGAGCTTTACAAATATGTTGAAAGCTGAAAGTATGATGAGGCTTAAGGCCTGGTTTATGAAGAGCAGAGTGGTAACTTCTTTGCACCACTGTTCCAATCTCATTATACTTTTGAACACTCCTGCCATGAAACTTTTAATCTACTTTTTGTTCTTCAGCACTTTACTATTCAGAACCAATTCTTTTTTTTTTTTTTTCTGACTGCGAGTACTTGACAGAATAGAATACACTCAGTCCAGACACTTCCCAGCGAAGTCTTTAAAGTACTTCTGCAGTGCAGTAGCTTTGTACCAGACATTTATGACATGGTCAAATTTATATAAATGTCACTGGAAAGAAAATAAGAGGTCTTATGATGTGTGGAAACAAAAGCTTCAGCGAAACAACCTAAGAATCTTTAATGTGAACAAGCTGAATATTTCCCCCAAACTGCTGTACATCACACATCTTGCAAAGACGACAACTGGCATGGAAAACCTAAGCCTAAACAATTAAGACCTGTAAAAAAATTAGACAGATCATATTTTCAGCTGTGATAGGAAAAGACGCTGCTCATTTACTGCCTCCATTTAATCTAATATCAATTTAACATCATCTGTAGAAGGCCTGTATGATGGTCATTCATAAATAGAAAGACGTGTCATTATTTGTCTTGCAATTTTACCTACATGCAGCAAACAGCAACATCCTTTCTTAGCAAAATGAATTTATGCCTAATTTTCAATTTCTTTGAATTGATACTCCAATTTATTTATTTTTTCTTCAAACCGCCCTCTCCATCACTGTGATGCCAATGGAAAGTGATAGCTTATAAATTAAAAATAAGCTTTCCTCTCAAAATCTTATTTGCATTGTCATTATTTGTGCAAACTTTCCATATTCTGACACAAGAAATTGTCTTAATCACATTGACTTATGTTGTTTATAAGGTGTCAGTGCTCTCTCTTGTGGTGCTGAATTGTTATGATGGCAATGGTTTAACTGGTCTTTAAAGGATGAAATTAAATTGATATTTTAATATCTTTTGTTCTTTTTGGTTGAATGATTTATTATAGTTAATAAATCAGGTAGGAGAATGATAGCACACTGGAAATGACTACGAGTAAAGTAAAATGTGGCAGAATGAAGAAAAACTTGCAACATTTCTTATTTCAAGCTTTTTGAATAATATGCTCCAGCAACTGTTATCTCCATAGCCCTCCTAAATTCCACAGCAGGATTCTAGTTAAATTTAACTGAAATTGTTTAGAGACAGAGGAAACTAGAAAAATAAATGTTCAAAATATAACTGGCTGAAACTAGAGGGGTCAGCGTGTTCCAAGGCAATTACCCAAAGGTAACTGACTGAAAGGTTTCTTGAGGCTTCTCATCCTATTTTTTCAATGATTAAAGCAAGCATCTTGTTTTATGAAATAGTGCAGTGTGTGACACATTTTTTTTTCCTTGGGTCTGTTTGTTCTGGAACCCCAAAGTGCTCCCAAAAAAAAAACAAATTTAGTGCTTTCTGTGCTTTTCTTTCACAGGACAGATTTCAGTCTTGAAGAAAATGGGACATTAAACCATATTTCATTTCATGAGGCTAAGAAAGGCTACATGTATTTCATACATTTGCCGTCGCTTGCTTCAATTTCAGGTAAAGAAGCACTAAGATAAACTGGGTCAGAAGAATCCTAAAAATTTTCTAGTTCAAGTCTTCTGAATACATGTAAATGAAAGGCCAGGGGCAGCATTTCATAAAATTCACTTTTGAGCAATTTTCCCCTAAAGGCAGATTTGAAATCTATGCCATTTAATACACACAAAGTTTTTTCACAAACACGCTTTTCCAATCAAAATCAAATCTCCTGAGAGTTTTGAAGCTTTATCCATCTTATTCTGAAAATCTACTTGTCTTCATAAAGACCAATCCAATGATGCTCGCTTTAGATCAGGGAACAATAAAAACCTGATTTGAATTGATAAGACTTTTTATGTATTCTTTACAGAATCCAACAACAATATTTGTGAGAGAGAGAGCACATACAAGGCTCTGCAAAGTACATTCTTAAGCAGAAGACGCCCCCAGAAGAATAGATTTAGTCAGCTTTAAAAAGGCAGCTCAAATGACATGTAAAACTAGGAGATACTTCATTGTTTTTTTTTCCCACTGCATTCTGAAATGAAAGCCTTTGAATCTTGTTACTTTGAAACACAAAACTCACACAGGGCTTTCAGTTATGAGGATCATATTTTTAACTGCATGGGACAGCTGGATAGTTAGCATTTCTTTGAGTGTGACCACTCCATTTATATGTATTTGGAAGCTTGTCCCTAGTGAAAAAGATAAAAAAAAACAACAACAAAAAAACAGAACACAAAACAACCTCTTCCCACAATAACACTTCCACTGAGGTCTAGCTTTAGAATGATTTTAAAAATTATACCATTTTGTCTCATGACAATGAACTCTACACAAGCATATGCCTTTGCACTAGAAATGATGTTCTCAACTGATAGCTACCGTGAGACAACTTTTTGTACAAGATCCTTGTACTGTCACCTCCATTAGTGTGTCTACAAAAGCACAGCCTTTATCTCAAAAAACTTGTATGAAAAAAATCACCTGCCCCATTCTCACTAACATTTTTACCTACCATACGATAGTAACTAGACACTAGAAGTGACGCATACTGAATACAGTCACTGTTGAATTTACTCAAAATTAAGAAACAGTGATAATTACTAACCGGGAAAAAGCATTTGAGGGACCTTAAGCTAAAATTTATAAAAAGGGTTAGATAACCAAATTTAATTGGCAACCTACTAGTTTGAACGACAGTGAATAAAAGTTTGTCTATATATTTTCTCCTTTAGTGAGGTTAGTTTCTTCTGTACTGACATTCAAGTTTATCACTTACAGAGCAGTTGGCTGAAAAACAGAATGAAAAGTCATAGTGCTCCCTGAACAGATGGTTTCTCATAAGTAGCAAAAACCATTCCCCTTTTTAGAAAATATTTGTGTCCACAGAATTTTGAAAAAGAGCTAAAGAAGGAAATGTATAAGAAATGTCGGACAACCTATGGACAAAAGAAACTATACCCAAACTATACCCTACATTCATGCTGTGGGAGACAGAAATGTGATCTGAACATGAATTTCACAACACAAGCTCACATGTAAGAAGTAGTCCATGCATTTCACTTCCTTTTAGTTTATAACCCTCCTAATAAGCATAGAATATTAACAGATAAAGTAACTAAGTACCATACATAAATTGAGTACACTGGGATTGAGATTTAGATCAATTTTTCCTTTTTTAAACTCTAACTTAAGATGATGAAAAAGAGCTGGTAAGATTCTGTGTATTCTCTGAAATCAACATTATTGTAAATTGCTTCGCTGCTAGCAATTCTAGGCATGTGTGCCATTAACCAAGTCACCCATACTTCATCTTTGAAAAAGCACAGTTAGTTAGAAAAAAAATCTTACTGAAAATCCATTTATGAAGAGTCAGTGACTGCAACAATGTTTACAGCAAAGCACCAAACTTCTTCAAGAAGCTCATTACAATATCTGTATAGTATAACGGATTAATATATTACATGCCAATGCAACTCTTCAAAACGTATGCTTTTGAGAGAGCCTTAAAGAAATAATTATACCGTATTGATCCATATTATATATATGTCTTTTATAAAAATGTATGTATTCATACAGCCTACATCCACCTATCTACATATATATTCCTTTAGCTTGCTTGGACATAATTTAAGACAAGAAGCACTTACCTCAACATTTGTAATCACCATTTCTCTAACAACATATGCAATTGTACAGTCTTCTGAGTGGCATCTGACACGAAAAGCGCCATATTCCATTACATCTGGTGGATCCGGCCAATACTGATGACATTTCGTCTGTAAAGACAAAGGAAAATTAAGTGCACATCAAAACTTTAAACAAGTATTTCTGTTTCCAGACTTCTCTCCTACAGTTCAGAAACTCAGGGAACAACTATCGTCCTTCGCTGGTGCTAACGTTCAAATTCAAACATAACATGACAGAACAGGATAAATCCTCTATAAACCTGTGTTTTAGGCATTTATAATAAAAATTCAAATACATTGGATGCAAGCTAAAAGCTTTCTGCCTGGTAGTAAACTGCCATTTCTGAAAACTACTTTTCAAAGCATGAGGTAGGAGGTAAAACACGGATTTGTTCCACCTTAAGAAGAAAAGTGTGTATGTGCCGTTTTTTGGATGGAGAGGAATTTATTCTCTTCAGCCACTGAATAACAGGTTATGGTGAAGACAGAGATACACATGAATTGAAACAAGGGATGACTGAAAAAAATGCAAATAAGGAAATTCTGATTTGATGTTGGCAAAAAGAATTTCAGTGGGAATGGCAGAGCACAAAAACAATCTGCAGTAAGAGGCTGTGGAATCTCCATCCACTGAAATAATCAAAACTTATCTAGCATGACCCTGTGCAACCAGCAAGGACTTCAAAGCTGCCACTGTTTCAAGCAGACAGGCGGAAAAGGTGTCTCTAGGAGCTCCTTCAGACCTGAATCAACTTTAAAAGCATAGAAGCACAATGTTTACTGTTCAGTGTCTGAGAAAAGTTACCAACACTATTATGAGGTTAGAAGAACGTTTTTGAAAAGCAGTTTTTAAGTGAAATTTGATTTATATATGAGTTGAGCTTCAAATATTTGAGTGATATTTTGAGATCTCATATAAAGAATGATATTTCCCCCCCAAAATAAATAATTAACTGTTATGTATAATAATAATATTTAAATATATGAGAAAATTGAGTTAGACCTCGAAAACAGAACTGCGATGTCAAGGCTCAGAATCACTAATAATTTTAACTTTAGTGAGTGCTCACATGAATGCAAGTAATTAGAGGAAAGTCTTATAGTTAAATAATGTGCACCTTCGACTACTACGTAACTCCAAGAAGTGTTAAGAAGCCCTGGTAAATGGGATAGGTGTATCAGGCAGTAGAGACAGAATAGAGAGCTTGTTAGTCTGAAGATCTGTGATTCACCGGTGTCTTGGAGTTTTTGATTCTGTGCTCTGTCAAGAAAAGGCTTTAACACTCCTTCCAATCAGCTATAAAGCCCTGGTCATGAGTGCACTACAGAAAAAAATCAAATCAAACCAAACCAAACAACAAGCAACAAAAGACCTGAATATATATATATTTTTTTTCTCCTGCAAGGGGATGGCAATTTTTCATTTGTATGAGATATGCCAGGATACCTATTTGGAAAGAGAATACCCCTTTCTCCTTAAAGGAAAATACAAGATAAAAGTTGAAGGGAAAGTTCTACCTATTAATCTCACAAATCTCCTTTACTTTCATTTTAAGATGGCCCAAGCTTGGACATTCATCGAATCCCACTTCAGTTACAAGAATATTCACCTACTGGCATTGAAAAATGTAATCTTGACCTTCTAGTGTCATTAGAAAAGTGTCACTTCCTAGCTAGCTTGCTCAATCATATATTCCCTCTTTAGGCATACCTCTCACTACCTTCTCTTCTGCAATGCACTACACTGACATCATTTCCCTCTGTTCTTTCATTCAGAATCAAAACCCCGAGAACAGCTAAAATGATACTAAGATTACAGTTACTCAATCTGGCAAACTATCACCTTCTGCTCTTCTCATAGTTAGAGGTATAGACTCAGCTTTTCCTCTTTTCCCTGAATCAAGTTTTCGACAGATGATTGTGCAAGTAAGAAGATTCAGCCTCTAGAAGATGGCCGTATGGACAGTCAGAGCAATCAAGCTCTACACCTGCTTTCAAAAATAAGCTTTCTGGCACACACTGCTTACTGCTCTATTCAAATGTTTTGATTTGAAAAACAAGGCCAAGTCTGATGAGTACACTTCTAATTTACATTCAATCACAAATACTGAATAAATATCACAGCTACATATCACAGAACACTATGGAGCACTCAGCAAGACTGGTATACAGTTTTACAAAGTTTTCATAGAATTTCATGTAAAAAAAAATAAATGCCACCAAATACTGTGTCAACAAAAAAAATTTAAGAAAAAAATATAGTAGCATGCTACTTCAGATTTTTCCTCAGCACTACGTATCAGAATTGTCCTGAAAGAAGTAAACTGCTTACAGTATTCTGTAAAGAGCTTGACAAGATATCATGGTTGTCCTGCTCAGTGATGAATCTTTTTACAAGCAGCTGCATAGAACTTCACTGAGCATCAAGACAGACTATATACAAGCGCAGGTAGGCATGCTGTGGATCTAGTTTCCAGCTCAGTTAAAGCTGTTGCTTTTCTATTTTTTTTTTCCCCGGTCAGTTCTTAGCAACAATACTGCTGTACAGTGAATAGATTGCTTTTCAATTCCATAAAGTAACTGGATTAAAATTCCCTGGAAGATACTTACTAGCTTTAAAATCCTATTCTGTTTCATCACAACGGTACGTTGCATTAGAAGCTAGGCACTGCACAGGGCAAACGCATCCATCTATAGCAAGTCAGCCATTACCAAACAGCCTCGTTAATTCAGTTTTATCAGTAGAAGTGTCTTGGACTCTGCACTAAAGCCAAAAATCTTTACTTGTTTCTATCAAAGACGACTGAGAGAGAGAGTGGGAGGCAGGGAGTCGGGCCATACAGGTAGAAAAAAAAGGAAGACGTACTGAGCTCAATGAAATGGAACACGACAAGTTTTCTTGGCTACACCAAAGGTCATGAACTGTAAAGTCCAGCTCTTCTAAAAATTGAAAAGGTGTATGACAAGCTTATTAAAAAAAAGCACACATCTACCGGAAGCATTTCCTCATAAAATCAAAACAATCACTTATAATTTTTATTATGTTCCAGACTATGATGACTCAGAGAAGAAAATATATGTATTTACTTCTCCAAAATAGCATGTAAAACTACATATCCATCCATCCAAGATCTAAATGCAAAAATGTGTTGAAACTTTAAAAGCTCACTTAAAAAAAAAAATGAAGTAGTAGACCAAGTTGCAAATCACTCAGTGACAAAAACTGTAACAGACCTTGCTTTTCTTATGTATGTAAGTCAAGTTTCACTATGGATGCATAATCAGCACAGTATGTATGTCAATATAGTTCATATTTCATTGCATGAAAATACCAGAGGATCCAGCTGAAGGTCACCTACATCATGGTTGAAGAAACTGGGTTTGATCTAGAGAGCAAAGATCCAGTGGGATTTAAGCAGGTACTCAGTATCTAAAAGGTGATTTTAAGAATTGCGTTGTCTTCACAAGGATGTGTAGTGGCAAGGCAATAAGCAATAGGCAGAGGTTGCTTCAGTGGAAATTATTCCAGGATATAGGAATAAAATTCTACACTGTTAAGAACAATTAACCTTTGGAATACAGGTGAGAACAATTCAATGTTGGCAGTTCTCAGGTCCTAAGAAGTGATGGAATATCTTGCTGGAATTGTGTGAGACCTGCCTCAAAAGAGCCCTAAATAACTGAATCTAATGCTTTCCTTTCAACAAAAGAACATGACAGACTTATTCATTACTAATCTCATCTACACAATCTTTGACATACATAAAATTCAGCATGTTAAATTCTGACCTCTAGGATTAGCTAGTGCTTACTAGCTAAAACTAGTAAAAACTGAAACGATAGATTCCATTTTCAAGCTGGACTGCAAGTCTTGCTCAGAACTTCCAGACGTTTGCTGAATCACTTGGAAAGCAACTGCTACATGGAATCCAATTCTCGTGGGAAAGGACAGTATGCAGTACGTGGCTGATCAGTAAAATTCAAGTCAATTCTGTTGATCAGACAGCTGGTTTGTTTCAAAGCAAGAGAAAACAACAGAAAGTCACACAGTTTGTCTTTCCCCAGTTAATTCAGGAAGCCTGGCCTTCAGAGAAATTGTTCAACAGAATAAGATGGCCTATGTTAGGGTTCTTTAATCACAACAATGGGAAAAACAGTTTCAAGGTATAGTATTTCTTCAGCACACAAAGAACCTGAACACACTTACCCGCCCGCGTTCAGTGAGTGTTGTTAACATAATGATCAGCGATAACTTGTGATCCCAGACAACTTGCCAGAAATGTGCACATGTGTGAGGAAGAGGCCCTTGAGTAGCAATGTACCTATTCACAATGCCCACAGAAGGAATTTCCATCTATAAATAAAAAGAAATGTCCTAAGTGAAATTTGTTCTCACTATGCAATACTATTATTATTTTTAATATTCAGCATTTAATTCAGACAAAGGAAATTTTGAAGGAAGATTAAAAATTCAAGTTAAATAATAAGACAATCAAAATAACAATTTGTTATGTAGTAACCTTTAAACATTTCATTTAAACCAGATCTATGCTATAGATTCTAAATCCCTTCATCTGAACTAGAAAGCACTAAGTAAAATGTATTTCTGTTTTCAAATGTATTTAAAAAAGTGAAGCTGCAAACCTTTGCAAGTTTTCTCTAATATTTAGTAAGGAACGATGGCAAGGTATATCGAAGGTGCACTAGTGAAAGCCGTGTAATGGCTGATACTGGATGCAATAAGTCAATAGTTTGTGATTTAGGTCTTTCATGTAAGTATTTGATACACAATGCATTTTTTCCCCTCTTTCCTGTCTCCTAAGCCTACACACGATTAGGGTAATGAGAGATCTGGTTTCTCTTCTGGACCCTTTGCAGCACAGTTAGTAGGCTGTAAGTTGTTTTAGAGGAAAAAGGCATAGTTTAAAGCCATAGAAGACAATCTTGGCATGTTCAAAATGGAGAAAAATGATTTGCGAAAATAACTGAATCAAAATTACTGATTACATATTTTGTAAGAGATGTAGTCTAAATACTTAAAGCTAACAAGCTAATTTGGAAAGGATTATTTTAAAATATACAATCAAAAACTATCAAAAAAACAACGGACTTGGAAATGTAACTGACAGACAAGAACAGCTCAAATGCTTCCTAGGGTACTGAGGTATTTATTAAGAAATCAAAGTTGACAAAATACTCAACTTAAGCGATGCTAAAATACTTTTAATCTCCATGTCTGTGCTCAGACAGCAAAACACTTTCAGCAACTAGCAAAAACCTACAAGAGAGTTAACTGCTCTGCTTCATTAATTTAATGCCTAATTATTCACGGTCAGGGAACCACAGAATGACTCAGGTGGGAAGGCACCTTCAAGACCATGTGGTTCCAATTCCCTCCTGTAGGCTGGGCTGCCACCCACCAGATCAGGCTGCTCAAAACTCCATCTAATCTGGCTTTGAACGCCTCCGGAGATGGGCATCCACAGCTTCTCTGGGCAGCCTATGCCAGGGCCTCCCTACCCTCTGAGTGAAGAACTTCTTTTTAACATCTAACATAAATTTCCCCTTTTAATTTAAAGCCATTCCCCCTTGTCCTATCACAATCAAACAATGTATAAAGTCAGTCTCCTCTTTATAAGCTCCATTCAAAAACTGGAAGGCTGCAATGAGGTCTCCCTGGAGACTTCTCTTCTCCAGGCTGAACAAGCCCTGCTCCTTTCTTGTGCTTGTGGCCCCAGGTCTGGAGATGCAGTACTCCAGACAGGGCAGAGTGTAGGGGAACAATCACCTCCCTTGCACTGCTGCCACCTCTCTTTTGATGCAGCCCAGAAAAGTCACAAGATACATATTGGAAGGCAATTTTCATTTTAAAAAATCATTAAAAAATAGTCACGGATGTTACATTTATTCTGAGGTACACATAAGGAAATAAATATTAAATCTCACAAATTTTACATTCAGGAACTCCCCAAAATTAAAACAAATCAAGGTTATTCCTTAGAACGGCTAAATTTAGTCTGCTATTGTAATATAAAAAGTGAGCAAATGCAGGTCATCCTTTGACTTACATTCACATAATTTGCATTAATGTAATCTTCATCTCCCTGCAATATTATCCTTGTGGCATCATCTGCACACAAAAAAATAAAGAGAGAATCAAATTAGAAAGTAAGAGGCATGTTTCCCTTTTATTAAGTAAAAAAAAAGAGGAACTGCACAGAGACAAATAGCAGGGTACAAAACAAAACAGATCATCCTTTAGAAAATAAAGTGAATGATTATGTAATTTGACTGAATGAAAATTAAGTTTTACCAAGAAGTTAAATAAAACAGTTTTAAGCATATATAATATCATCGACAGAATAAAACAAAAAATGCAGAAAATATGTACTTAATACTCACAAGGTAGAACATCTTTGTATCGATTCTTGTCCATATTTTGAGGTACTTTTGCACATGTAACAGCCAATCCCGGTTTCTTTCTATAAAGTTGCTGGAAAACAGAATTTTAAAAAAGGGTAAGATATGACTATGGTAAACACGTACTAAATAAATCCACATGAAGGTAACAAAAAGAATGAGAAGCGACTTAAGTTTTCCTAGTCAACTGCAAAATTCCCCTGAGAGTATTACTTATATTTTTACATGAAAATAACTTATATTATTGCTAGTTCATCATCATCTCTAGAAGAATTTCTAGAAAGAAACAGAAAATATGAAAGTCACAGATCTAAACTGACTGTTTCCTTGCAAAGTCTTCTTTTCTTATAACACATACTGCACAATTGTGGAAGGGCTAGAAGGAAAATCAAGAAAGTAGAAGAATTAAGCAATAAAAAACAACAAAAATTTATAGACTGATATCTGTTATTACTTGGAATCAACTGTAATACAAAAATTAAAACATTCTATGGACTAAAACTACCTCATTCAACTCTCTTAATACCTGAAAAGGCAAATCTTCAGCACACCTCAGTCTTTTAATATATAATTCTCTCCTATTTTGACAAGTCCTACACCTTTATCTGAAGTGAATGTGGGCAAATGTGTGTATAACCAAAAATTAATTTTAAGGTCAAGTACATTGAGTATATGGTACAAGGCAATAAAATGAACTGGGGGGGAAAACATCACCATAAAAAAAATTGAAGAAATGCAATCATACAATTATAGTTTTGCTGTATTAAATATACATGAAAGCGATTTACCACTGAGTTATTAACCTGGCTGTGCCAGAGCTTTATGTGCTCCACTGAACACTTGTCAAAGAGGTAATTACAGCTTTCATGTTTAAGTAAGATTTAGAATATGGTTTTGTACATAAAATTAAGTGAAACCAATAGGATGCTAAAATCTCCTACTTCATTTAAGAGAAAGAGAAGAGCACACAAAACTTATTCTATTAAATTACTTACTGAATCATAGGACTCAGTACGTATCATAGCTCACTACATTTTTCAGCCTCTACAGCACAAACAAGGGAAGAGAGCTTGATAATCTACATAGCAACCAAACAGCTTCCACCTGTTACGACTCAAGTTCCATTTTAACAGAGCCAAGTTAAAATTTCTACTTTTTGCAGGAGACAAGGAAAAATAATTTCACATAAAGTAATGCTTCTGGAGTTCTCTTGTAGCTGTCTGGCTAAAAGGTTATTTACTGGAGAGAGACTTCCTGAAATTAGTAAGTCATAATAACCAGAATTTCTCCAAAGTTACAAAGCCTACAAAATAAATGTTTGTATCTCCAACAGTAAGAAATGAACACAATTATACGTACAATGTAATACATTCCCATTAGAGAAGCAACGGAATTACCTTTTTCTAATTTC
Source organism: Numida meleagris (assembly GCF_002078875.1). Classification (NCBI taxonomy): domain Eukaryota; kingdom Metazoa; phylum Chordata; class Aves; order Galliformes; family Numididae; genus Numida; species Numida meleagris. Next base: position 83,025,310 of record NC_034410.1, read on the forward strand.
TATGCTAACACTGAAGAACTGTTTTAATAAACTGCAAATATTTTAATGGTCAGCATTCTAGAGTATGCCTTGCTAACATTTTGAAGAACCTAAGAAACATTAATGAATTAATCTATACAGCAGTTCGTTGAGTCTCAACTTGCATACAGGGGAATCTCACCTACAAAGTAATTTGCCCAAGAAGTAACCATCCATGTTTTAGATTGCCAGGAAAAAACATCACAGACTGGACACTACAGACCACATATGGAAATTAACACTGCAACACTTCCACATTAACCTCTCAGAGAAGAAGAGCAGGAACAGTCAAGATGCTGGTGTTATTCCATGAAAGGCAGCAAAACATGAGAATGAGAAAAATCTAAGGATAAAAAAGATGTTTCAGAAATTTCACCTAGTAGCAAGGAAAAACTACATAACTACCTTCTGTCAATCTCCTACTATTCTACTCAATAAAACGATTTTAAAAAAATCAGTGAGCTTTGGGTACTTGAGCTAGAAAAATGTTAATCAAAACTGAGGAGCAACTCATATTCCTGCTCTCTTAAGATGAGACTGAAAGGAAGAAATAAGTTTCCCAAGCAACTAAGCCATGATGTTACTTGCTGGTCACAGCTATTGATCTGTACTAACAGCATTTGAGAGTTGAGTATTACCCACCTCAAACTGATGAATTACTGTCCCACTTTCCAGCCCCTTCCTTAGCTGTTCCATAGACTCATCCAGAGTATCAGCATACTCAGAACAGAGCAGAGCTTCTGGGAGATTCTGGGAATCAGCTTCATCTTCTGATCTAGGCTCCACAAACTGTTTAACTACTGAAAGAAGTATGGAAAATTAAAATTTATTACATAGAGCATTAATGTGCTTCCAATGCATACCAAAATTTTCCAGCTTGTGAGAACAACAAAGTTTGCAAAGATTAAGTTTCAAGGAAGCAAATAATAGCAACAGATTTACTTCATTTAGTTATGTATTATATTACTGTACAAAGGACTAGAGTAAATTGTCCTCATGGATAATTTCCTTTAGGAAAAAGAAATTCCTTAAGGAGCTAATAAAAATGACTATTTCCAAGCACAAAGTTTTTTTTTTTTTGCTGCTACATTGTCTTGAAGAATCATCTGCTGAATAGGGCAATGACTCACAACATTACCATGGTAGAAATCAAGTAAGTTTTACATAAAAAAATTAAAAGATAATTAATGGAATATCTCTACAAGTTTGGAGACCCTCACAGCAAAGCAAACACAAATATATTTACATAATCCCTTTCCATTAGAGGAGCAGCTAAACTATATTTTCTAATTTCTTATTAAATCAGATCCCTCATTTTAACATAAATTACTAAATATTTTTGACAGTTTTTTATAGCATGTCTTGCTAAGATGTTGAAGGACATGAAAAATGTTAATAAAAAACTACACCACAGTTTTGTCTCTCTATGAAAGCTGTTGCATCACAGAACGTGTCCACCTGTGGTTATTCTCTGCAGAGATCAGTATGGCCCATACCTGCCAAACTATAGAAGATGGGAAGTTCTTCATATTTGTGCCTATACAAATGGCTGGCATGGGGCCACAGGATAAGTCTTTAGCTCAAAGCAAAGACTTATCTGCAAGTAGGAAGAGGATTAGGAAAAAAAGTTAAGGAAAGAATAAATACTGCTTAGAGCCAGTGCAGGACTGTGTTCAGGGAAAACAAGACCAAGATCTCATCTACCTTCCTAGAAACATAAGAAATTTAAAATAAAGTAAATTCTACAGAGGCATATAACATTTATGCAGTTTTCTTGCCTCCTGTTTCCCAGCAATGCACAATCTCTTCAGATTTTTAAGTCATAATGTAATTAGAAACTCCTTGCCAAGCCCTTCTATAATCATTGTGTTAAGGTCTTACCATTGCTCCTAGAGAAAGTAAATAATAAACCAGAAGTTTCACTTCACCTGAAACTGCAATCTACATGTGTTTAAAAATGGCACAAGTAAAATGAAGTAGGACTGGTCCCTTGTATTTTAAAACCCTACATATTTCAGAAACTGTCTTGTTGCTAACAGGAACTTAGTGAGTAGACTGCACGGGTCAAGTTCATTATAATCATAAAACATCTATCTTGGGTTGTTTTGATTTGCTATGTAGAATAATTGTGCTGGGGAACAGCACCTCATGTGTATTTGTAAACTTGCAACTAAAGATTTGTGAAATTAAGATCTGATTACAAAAAAAAGTTTTGAAAAGAATCATTCGTTGTTTTGTTAAGTTTAGACTAAGTTAAAAACATAAGAAGAAATTCTAATTTGATAGACTCTTTGTATTCAAGAGAGCCTACAGTTAAAAATATTTATGCTGCTAATTCAAATGCAAGAGGAATTACTTTTTAGCACAGACTTACTTCAAGTGAACCAAAAACACATTTACTTGAATAGATGTACCACCAAGCAGAAGAGCAACAGTCTAAAAAACATTAAAAGTGAATAAAACAAGCCCAGTTACCTTTCCTCCTGACCAAAAGTGCAAGCTCTCTCGTGTGAGATTCTCTGCTGGCTTTTATAAACATGACCACCTGGTCGTGCGTGTGCTCTGAGATATCTCTGCCATTAATTAATACTATCTGATCACCTTCATTCAGTTTTGGAATGCATTTATCAGCCTGTTTCAAGACCAAAAAAGCATATTAATATCATTGCATCCAGATACATAAGCAGGAACAAATCAGAATATTAAGTTCATCATGAAAGCAAATTCTTCAGAGTTCTCTTGACAAAGTTTCATTTTCTGTATCAGAACTTCAAACAAAGGATTCAGATCTAAAGCTGTTTTTGTTGCTTCAAAGCCTCTTAACGAAGACGAGAAACAGTTCAAGCAGCATACTGGTAGCTAAAGGAAGAATTCATATTTATCAGATAGCCATTAAGAAAATGCTCATAATGATCCAAATTTCAGACTCAAAGCCTTAACAAATGAATCTTTCTCTCATAAAAAAAGTCTTCCAGGTGTACAAGATGACATTTATTTTGAGAACAAACTTCATTTTTTACGCAGTGATACTGGAAAGTCCAAATATGACTTTGAGGTTTTTAAACTGAACATACCTTAAGTAACAGGACACTCCCCAGACATGAGCTTCTTTCTACAACTTCAGCTTATACATGTTTTGTATAGAAGATGACTTCTTCCCAATTTCCTTCACTGAGATCTTCACTAAGCTTATGTTATGTCTTGCAACTTACAGCAATTTAGCTCATCTGCTGAACTTCAGGATTTGCTTGGCTTTTTTTTCTGCCACACTTCTTAGAATACTTAGCCTTGTGACCAGCACAAAGATATTAAAGCCATGGACAGAATATGATGATGGTCCTGGTCAACAGGCCCTTGGTGTCCATGTTTGAGTGGGGGGCATTGGACCTCCAAAGGGGATGCCAACCTCAGCCAGCCTTTGAGTCTCATAGTATGAATGGAAAGGATTCTATAACCTTTGAGAAGAGTGTCAACTTACGTAACCATTTTATTATCATTGCTATTCTAATTTTTGTGTTGTTTAGGAAGTATCCAGCTGTACAAAAGTGATATAGTTAAATACACGCTCTATTTTGAATCTTTTATAAATCAGACCTAGTCCAATACAGTCTGTTATTCTCTATTTATAGTTGTTCCCAGTATTTCCTTAATGTTAACACAGGTTCCCTGACCTTTATTCATCTAATGTTACAAGGTCTATCAAAAAGCAAAACATGAAAAAGATGTTCTAATCAGCCCTTTCCTTTTCTTCCTGGTTATGTCTTGAAGGAAGCATGGATAACGTGCCTGAACTAAGTCTATCGTTACCAAATTAAAAAAAGAAAGTGACAGAAAAGAAAGGTGATAATGACAGAATCAATAGGAAAACAAACAACAAACAAAATAAAACACTTCCGCCTACAAAAACAAACTAACCAAAAATAACAATCCAAGCATTTTCTAAAGAAAGAAGTAAAGAAAATAATGAAGGATAGGAAAGATTGACAACGGTGCACGAAAAAGATACAGAAATAGAGGAAGAATGGGAATTAGAAACAGCCATGGTGTTCTTCAACACTGATTTAACTAAGTATTCACAGGTTCCCCAAAGAATCACTCTCATTCTTTGTACAGTTTATGGAGGAAAGACTGAAGGATGCAACTGTGAACAATTGATTTAATCGCTCTAAAATATAATGGTTAGCAATAGCTGAAAAGATAAATGACATAAAGTTCATATCAGTCATACCGGTCATATTAGGTCAGTCTAGGAGTGCCAAGAAGTCAACAAGAACACAGAGGGAATGGTGTCTGAGCTCCTACATTTATCTATAATTCAGATTTCTTGGCTGGTTGCTGGCTATTATTCTTTATTACGGGAGAAGATGAATATTGATGTTCAAAAAAGTTGTGTTAATCATGTGACATGTTAATGCCTCAGCTCTCTTGCTTGATACATTTTATAGTCAGATGTATCTCAAATGGGAATTAATTCTTTCCATGTAAGCATAATTTGTAGATTTTTCAGATACTGAGCTTTTTCTGACAATTAATTATGTCAGAGGCTTCCTGTCCTGTCGACTCACCCAATGTTTCATTTCATGCTAGTCTCTTTGTTATTGTTCCAAGAAGCCTGCATACTATTTTTCAATCAAAAGCTCTACTAAATACAACTATAACAACTTCTGTATCATCTTAAGACATTAATACTGCTTCTGGGGAAAAAAAAACCAAAACAACACGACAGTATAGGAATTTTATTTTAAAAAATACCAGATGCAATAAATGGTGGTTCTCTTGCTACTCTGTCCTCAAATCTCCCCAGCACTTTAGATTTCTGCTATAGTAGAAGGGAATTTTAAAAAAACTTTAGGATGCCAAAAAGGATATACTGCCTTGTGTGTACATTTATTTCCCTTTCTCCACAAAAGACAGATCTCACAGGCATCACTGAGGTTCCATGGAACTAAAATAAACCAAAACCAGATTCCATACAACTACTTATACTTACAAATGTCAGCTGTATGACATTAAGTTGTCAAGAGCAAGTGAAATCTAGTTTACAGAAAAAATATAATCAGTGTTAATATTGTTATGTTCTAAAAATAAGTACTTTTTTCCTGTGGCTGTAACACGATGTGATTTCTCTAGCTCTGCTGTTGAGTATATTGCATTGGATAAAGATTTCCAGTATAGCCTCTCCAACCTTTGATAACATGCTCACTTAGTGTTTTTTTCATCTAGGGAGCTAATAAGCTCCCTATTGCATCTATGCCAATACCTGCTAATTGGGGACACTTAAATGAAGTGTGTAAGTTAGAAGTCCAGCCTTTTTCCAATCAGAAAAGATAAAAACAGTTCAGAATTTCTGTACCTCCCAGAAGACAATCTGAATCTGCCAAAGGAAATCACTGCCTCTGGAAAAGTATTTTTTGTTTCCCAAGTGCAGAATAAGCCTGCTTAAGTATCACTTCAGTATCTCAAATCACCTTTATGAAGTTTGCTAGGTTTGCAAATCTGCTGTTTTATTTTCACTTTGTGGATTTAAGTTGTAATTATAATTTTCCACTATTCTTCTATTCACATAATTATTGTAGTCCTTAACTGAGTTCAGTGCACCGCGTAAGTCAAGCCATAAATTTTAAGCAGGATAAAATAAGAAGTTCTCAAACAATCTGTTTTACCTTGCTTTACATTGTGACATTCAGATACTAGCTCTGTGAGTGCTTATCAAATTTAAAGAGCCTATAATATTCAAAGCACTCCAGACTTTTAAGTCAGGACTATCTCCTATCAAGTTAGCACTGGGATTATCTTATGAGAGTTGGTAAATAAATTTGAAAGAAAGTGAGTGAAAAAAAAACCTTAAGATGAGAGAGCGTGTCCTTACAAATTTTTCATAGAAAAAAGTTAGCAAGGTATTATATCACTATTATTAGTTCACAATTCAACACAATGACTGTGCTGGTTCCAATGAATGTTCCACCTAGTCCAGAAATATTTCGATATGCAAAAATGCATGGAAAAACAGGACCAGTGCATCCTTTGTCAAGGAATTTCACAAGTCTGTGTTGCATGAAGAGCTACTACTTTTCATTCATTTTCAGCCTGACTTTCACCAACTAATTTGATAGTCCTACTGCTTTAAAATGGAATCCCCTGCTCCCCATTTCACAGAGCTCCAAATCTTGCAGAACTCTGCTTTATCTCCCTTAAATTGTTTCTTTTTCATAGGCTGCAGAGGCCCATACTACTCACTTTTGTACTGCACCTTCAATCACCCTGTTTGCATTTTCCAAGTTCTAGTGCACTTTTTGAAATGATGGGAGAAAGCAAATAAGCTTTCCAACTGTCTGTTGTTTGACTAACAATTCCCAACCTTTTCATCCATGGCTCAAAAAAATAACTGCTCAGATCAGTTTCTAAAGAGAACAGCTCAGTTGCAATTCCATAGTGGTTATCCATTTCCAAATTCCTGTGAGTAAAGCTTAGAAAAATGGTGGAAGCAGCAATAACAGAAAGATTAAAATGGTAAGATATTACTTACAGGTGATCCTGGAGTTATTCTTGATACCACTAAGGGCATTTTTTGATCTATACCACCCTAAAGGAATGTCAAGTAAATAATGACCATCAATACATCATTACCATAAGCATAAGCATTTTAAATAAACAACCACCTCCTTTTGTTTTCATATAAAATTTGTTCTCTGTCACTAGATGTCAGTAAGATTGGATTTTCATAAGCAAATGTCAGGACAGGTGTACGTTTTTTCCAGTAGACTTGACCCAGTGGCTTGGTTTTCCATACATTTTAACAGGCAATAAGCAGATCAAATGAAGCATTATTCAAACCCTATCCTTCAAACAAGCCTAATTCAACATTTGAACTCAGAAGGCGGACAGGATTAAGGTATTATGGTGAGTATGCAAGACATCAGATAGGATTGAAGCTCCAAACATCTATATTTCCTTATTTCCTTTATGTAAAGCTCTATCAATGCTTCACCGATAAATAGCAAGGCAAAATGACAAACATGACTCTGATTTTGATAGTATCGTTATTTTATCTGTTTAAATGGAATTTTGGTGATGCAATTAGAAAATTTGCAGGGGAATCAATACTTGTTTCCATTTTCATAATTCATTTTCACCTCTCCGATGTGATTGACGTATTTGATAAGATAGCACAAGCTATTTAACTTGTTTTATAATACAGAGAAAGATTTCTCTAGAAATTAGTATCTTAAATTAGGTTTCCAAGTCCATATTTAGGCAGCAAAACAGGCAGTTTACTCTGGAAATGTCTCGCATCCATAGTATATGCAACTAAAGAATAGAGAAGTAGAAAAAGCCTATTTTCATAAATATGATTTTATCATTAAAGGACTAGGCTGCCATTTCTATAAATTTTTGAGTCCTTAAGAAATTCCTGTGGAATATACCGATTTCTCTGAAGTATTACATTAAAAATGAAAAATAATCATAATGTCAAATCATGGTATCTACATAAATCATTTAAAAATAACAAAAAGATTGCTGATTTACCTTTAGATTAAATCCAAACTTCCCATCTTCATCTGGTGTGATACGCACCAAAAGTAAATCTCCCTCAATTACTTCATTCTGCAATACACAGAAAAAGTAATGCCAAACTTCTTTAAGTCTTAAAACAAAACAGCAGAAAATTACAGTATAGTGTACTTGCATTTAGACATGCTGCACAATAATTCTCTATGTAAATCCATGTTTTAAAAAGCAAGAAGCTAAGGTTAAAGAATACACCCAATCACAACCTTTAAAAATCATAAAAATTGCAACAAGGCCTGCTCTGAAAGTAATGCCTCTTATCTTATGATATTAGTCCATGACTTCAGAGGTGGATGTTGGTGGTATGGCAGTAGAGGTTGAACCTTCCCAGCAACATTCCATTACATTTTGTTGTCACTCGACAGATGGCAGCAGAGGGGCAGTCTGACAGAATGGCGTCTGACATGGAAGTGCATTTGAAGCAAAGGAGTGTAACTCATTTCCTCCATGTGGAAAAAACTGCACCCATCAACATTCATCCATGCTTGCTGAACATCTGTAGAGACTAAGCAGTGGATGTGAGCACAGTGGTGATGGGTGGTGCAATGGCACCAGCAGGTCACCTCTGTTGGCACAGACTGTTGCAAGTGTGGCATGCAGGCTCTTGTCCATTGCTGGCAAAAATGCATAGTTAATGGTGGTCACGACGCTGAAAAATATTTTTTTGTAGCTGAGAATCTTCTCTACCGAATAGTGTTATAGTGCTCTTTGTACCGGTTGTACTTTTCATTGAAATAAATAGGAGGCATTACTTTTGAAGCAACCAACTCATAGTGGCAAATTTATTCTGTGCTTTTTCTGTCCTTACACTGATACTCTCATCTCAGCTTTTTCAATTGATACCTACTAAAACTTTCAGTGTATTGTCATAGCTAAAGGTGACAAAAAAAAAGAAAAGAAAAGAAAGTTAGATACAACACACTTGAAATACTTTTACTCTAAGGATTACAGCCTAACTACATTTTCTTCAACATTTCTCCTCTAGAAGGGTGCACTGATATCTTCTCCAAGAAATTGCCAAGCCAGAATGATTAAAATTTGGCTACAGCCAGTTAGAAAGCTGTTTAACACAGCTCTGGAACAGGCTGGAGAAAAGGTGAGGGATGATCTGCCATTGTAAAGCTAGCAGGGAGCAGCTGCTCTCTAGTCAACTCTAAATTCGAAATATGATTTCTAGCCATCCCAGATAGGAGTTGTGCTTGGTATCAAGACATACAGCAGCTTGAGCGATCTCATCTTAAAGCTAATGAGACATAGTCATGCAAGGATTCCCATTCCATTAAGAAATTCCCACAGATACTGCTGGAAAACTGGTCACTATTAGGTCACACTATCAGTGTGCATGGTAGGTTTGCCTATCACATTGTATATACAGCCTTGGAGAAATCTGAGTAAGACAAGAAGCTTTATTCCTATTACTGCATAAAACATGCTCATCCCAAAATAAAACCACAGTTTTTGTGGGTTCTTAATCTACAGTTCAAAGCCACACATGGTACCTGTTTTGACTTGAAAAGAATGCAACTGAACATACCTTATCACAGTAGTACTGACTGGAATCTTCTGTTGAGCTACTTTTGGTAACATTATCATAAGTTTCTAGGAAGTGTTTATCCACCCCTTCCAGAGGGTAGGAGTCAGAAATGTTACAAACTCCATTGGGAGACTGAGTCAAGGCTTTAGGTGAGGTATGGGTCAGAGAATTCCTTGTTGGACTATTTCCCAATAAATTCCTTCATTAAAAAATAAATAAAAATTAGAAAGGTATCGTTATCCAGATTTTTACATTAAACTGAGCAAAATATGCAAATGTATTGCTCAGATAAAAGAACAAGTCGTTTTTATACTCGAGGTTAAACAGCACTTCTTGACATGCAAAGTAATAGGATTGGAGAATGATCTACGTATATCATTTGATCAGCGGAGATCTGGAAGAATGGACAGAATAAAACTAGAGCACGAGAAACATTTTTAGCAAAATACTTGAAGGTCAACAGTGAAAGGCACTGCTGAAGTGGTACATGAAATCACAGCAACAAAGGAGGAAACGAGAGCAAACCCCAAGGGAAAGCACTTCAGCTGCCAATTCTATTCACCTGTATTATCCCACTGCAGAGAGATCTTTCACTTGCATCATAGATCATCATGATCAGGGCAGTACACTCTGCAAGCACACTCTGTCGTGCTACTGACAACCAGCACTACAATGAATTATATTTGATCCTTGCAAGTATGCATGCTGTTAGTTGTTTTTTACAGAGCGTATACAATTCATTATCTAGTTCACCATTCCTAAAAGCAATATCAAACTCTCACAGGGTGGTAGTAGCAGAAGTAAATCCCAGCATTAAAATTTGTAAATTCAACCATTTGTCTCTGCTTTGGTACTAGTCTAATGATATATATGAGCTTTTCTGAATCATTCCTGGGGGCCACTGCTAGCTGTCAGTGAAGAAATAAAACTACATTATAGAGAAATGTAACTGAGGCTTTTTACATACAAGATTTGCAATGCAGCAACTATTGATAACACAATCATTTATTTCTTGGTTTGTAGAAATCTGACTGCAACTAACAAACACGATAACAGAGGTCAACAGGCTAACTTATTTTTGCCTTAATATTTCTGCTGTTCAGTTTTACTACATGTAATTGGCAGTGTGAATGAAATGCTTTCAGAAACATACAAGATTTTCAGTTACCACAGAAAATATTCTTTGGACACATTATTCACTTGGCTCTTTCAATAACTTTAAAATATTTTAGCAAACTGAAACAACACTTAAAAAAAGGAATTATAAGTTTTATTTGGTAGCTTCCAAGAGGTTTTCATGATTCCCATGAGGTCAGTGTTCAGCAAGCAGGAACCATGTGTATGTAAACACATCATAACACACTTTTCAGAATACAGCTGATTTAAAAACAAAATTTCACTTGCAACTTAGAAGTTTAGTTCTTAATGATTTCCCACCACAGAAAAAATTAACACTGGAAGAATATGACAAATTCTCAGTTATTGCCTTCTGGCAATGAAATTACCTGTGAATTTTGGCATCATTAAACTTTTAAAAAAGAAACCGAACAGTTAAAGAAAATAATTGTTTTGTTTTGTTAACAGTGCTTAGACACTTAGGATTTAAGACTTCTCATATCGTGATCCAAAAACTTAATTTTTAAGAAAAGATTTACAATCTTCATTAGTTTAAACACTTATTTCTGCTTTCAATCATACAAGACCAGCACTTAAAAAAAGCAATTCAAGTTATGTATTTTATTAATATCTTAAAGATTTCATAGTAGGAAGTTTGAAGACAACTCACTTTGGTGATTCTTGTTCAGATGGCCTGTCAAAAATAAATAAATAAAAATCAGCAAGTGAACATAAATTAAATCTTAAAGAAAACAGGAACTCAATTCTAATTAGCAAAAAAAAAAAAGCCTGTGTAAAAGCCAAAAGATGTGCTGACAGTAAATTAAAAAATACGTAATCCTGTGCAGAAAGTCAGTCTAAATCAGTCAGTGAGGGAATCTGTGAAACACTCAACAAAGAATCACCGGGTTGCTCTAACTACTCACTTCCACTTCTGGCACAAGCCCATCTACCAACAATAGGCATCTGCTACTGCAGCTTGAACTGTGCTGGAGTTTACAGAGGCAATTATTTAACAGGATACGCTACATTGTTTGAAAACGTTTTAGATGTGGATCACAATGACTAAAGATGTCACCGATGGTATTTCTTTACATTTAGGTAATGAGAAATTAGCATAGGCTGCTTTTAGAAGCATTAGTTACAGTGCAAGAGTAGAACAGATGCTGACAGAATTTTAACATAAAACGTAACTAAAGCTGTAGCTTCACAGACCAGGACAAACTAACACAGAAAAAAGGATGGTTAATTAGGGTTTTTCAAAGAGCAGCTTGGCTGACTGTAACAGCATAATCAATAGACTGTCCACACATGTGGCATCTGACATGAATAAACTCTCTTCTCTGCTCATTATCATGTAGGAATGAAGGAATCTAACTGTAAAATTTACTGTGCTAGAATAAACTGTAGTTTAAACTGGGAATGAAAAGAATGCAAGCAGCAGTAAATTGTGTTAGACTGGTTACCTAGCCCAGTGTTCTGTTTTCAGAAGTGGCATACTAATACTTATTGAGAAATGAGACATTTAGCGATGCTTTGTGAGAAGACACGATCCAACAGTTGGCAGTTCTGGGAATTCTGTTGTGGTTTATTCAACTGTACTTAAATAAAAACTGATTAACAGTAGAGTAGTTGGAAACAGAAACAACTGATAATCCTATCATGAAGCAGTCCTAGTCTTCTAGAATATACACAGAATTTCCTTCAAGGTTGTGCAGGTGGAAGAGACAAATCAAGACAAGTTAGAGGCTTCTCTACTTATTACTGACTGCCTAGACCCTTTAGAACCCAATTACTACACTCCCATGCCTGCCCCCACCTCATTATTGTAAATACCTCAGCAAATGAGAGGACTTGGCTGCTCAGAACAAGTCCTGAGCTACAGGCGCACTCCCAACACAGAGCCCTTCACCAAAACTACCCTGTCAGATGTCTCTGTTCCAGAAAGAGGTCACAGCTGCAGGTGAGAACTGTTCAGGTGGCGCAGTATTTACCGTACAGCAAGCTGTGTCATGATACAGTTTACTTACTTGATGAAAGCTGTACATGAATATACTGATGCTTTTCATGCAAAGGAGAGCAATGCCTCAAGTTTGTATTTCTTTTCCAATGACTTCTCCTGAATTTAGTAACCTAGCTACACCCATTATGGCATGGCCTTTTTTGGTCTGTCAAAACTATTGTGCTCCTCTCCTCACTCTATTCAGTTAGCCAACAAAGTTAAAAAAGGTTTTAAATTAAAGGACAGGACTTAAATACTATCCATTACTGTTTTCCCTTTAAACATTTCATCACAATAATTACCCAATAATGAAGACATAAATTAACTCTAAGAATATGAAATGAGTTCACACTGCTGTTATTACTGTTTGACAATGAATCATATATTGTATTCCATCAAAACTACAGTAAAAAGGTAAATACCATTCTTGTTCAGTTTCCTTATAAGAATTCTGTAACATAAACAAATTCCTCCTTGAGAGGCAGAGATGGTGGGATTCCACAAGAATTTGTGAAGGTTTGGTTGTGCATGCTTATTTTTCTAAACACAACAGTTCACCTTCACTGCAGCCATGCCCCACTTTGTGATCCCACTGACACTCACTCCCATTCTCACAGAATTACCTCCAGCTCTCCTTGTTTGCAATCCCTGTAGTACTTCTACTGCCTAATTGCCAGCAGTGCAAAAGATCCTTTGGCACCATGCACACACACATGCTGCCTGAGCAGTCAATCTAATCAGCGCAGACAACTGTTGAGCTCACACTGGAGTTACTCAGTGAGCGAAGGTTGAAGTTTTTTTTCTGCCTAGTCAATGATTTTTCACTGAGCTTGTTAAAAATAATTTCCACCTTTGAAAGCTCCACACCTACCTACGATTTGACTGCAGTCGTCCAGACTTTCTGAAGTGGGAAGACAGGCAGTGCAGTGACACAAGCTTTTATTTATTTTAGTTTAAGCTAATTGATTTTCTTCTGATGGAAAGAACAATGAAGCTGTACATTTTTGTGTGTTCTGCCACAGAAGGGATACAGCCCTATTACTAATTTCTGTGCAGAATTCAAGTTGTCATAAGTTAACCCTCTTGAAACTTCCACCAAGAACTACATACCAGAAAATTCTGATGCAACTAGATGCAATGTCTCTATTTTAATATAATCTCTTTCCTCCCCACCTCTAGAGAGTGAGGCCCTCTGAAGCAGAAGAAAACACTTGCACTTTCATTCATATACTGTGTATTAACAAATAGCAGATTCTCAATCACCTCAATAACGTATCTGGAGACTTAACTGTGAGATACAAATTCTTTGTAATACTTGCTAAAGGTTCATCTGCTGAATTATTGCGCTTTAATTCAGCTATATCAGTCTGAAGGAGTTACTGAATCATTCTGCAACCTTTTCGAGTATAAAAAGGTTACCTAGAAAATGACCAAATTCAACCCCTACAGAATTCATCAGTGACAAGAGAGCTGTGTCTTCATAAAGTCTGCAGCAGCACAGTATGCTATAGCTGAAGACTTTTAATCTTCACAACTCAGTGAAATATTACTTCTGACACATACTTATTCACCAATGTAATGAAGTACTTTGAACAGGAATACTAAGATAATATTTTCTGGCTATACTGTAGTCCACATTTTACTAAGATATCTTCCTCATTTCACAACAAACAACAAGCCAACAAGCACCATATTTTAAATCAATAAAAGAGAACACTCACCAGACCAACCAATCGACTTTTTCATCAAGAAAAAGAGACATTCCTTGCAAGGAGATTAAACTTTCCATTGGTTCTACTTGCAGTTTTGAAGTGTTTGCATGCTACTTCTCTTCCTTACTCCACTGTGTATCTAAAAAGATGCCATTTCAATCTTTCACTCACTACAGAGTGCTCTGTCAGTGATAATCTTTACAATGAAACTCTTTACTGAGAAAATCTACCTCTCTTCCGTCAAGTTTCAAGGAAAGACCCCTCCTCCTCAGATGCGTGCCTTACCAGAGAATTTGCTATTCTGAGAATTGATGATGACAAGGTAAAGTAAAATCCCAAGAGAAAAGGGATAACTGAAACAATAGAACTGTAGCAAAACTCCCTCTCTACAAACAACAGAAGGAAACATCTGTAGGTTTTGCCCTTGTAGCATTCTTCAAGTTATTGAAGCTTCTTTTCTCTAACACCTGCAGGCGTGGGGAGACTGAATGCAGCAGTATTTCCATTATCATCTCTTTTCTGAGAACTACCCACTTAAACTGGGATTATTATTCATAAACAAATTAAACAGAATATATTTATAGCTTCATCTTTTATGCTGCTTTTTAGACAAATTTATATACAGCAAGAGTTGCACAGTTAAGATCAGAAATTCTGGGACCGTGTGAACAGAAAGACTGTTTAAGAAGGCTACATAGATTCTTTCAGCTTTATACTTCAGTACTATTACAGAAAAACTTGTGGCTTTCACAGTGTGGTCAAGTTTTTCAGTGATTTTCTGTAAGTTCCAAACATCCATATTGATAAGCTGCTGCATTAACCATGAAAGGACTACAGTTCTTCTACAGTTCCTGTACTGACCATACTTCATACAGAGTCATGCATTCTGGTAATTTTCAAATGCTGAACTTGCTGCACAATTTGCTTTATCAGAGATTTGCATTTTGGCTTTAGAGGTTTTTGACTGACTAGCAAAAAGTATAGTACATTTTAATAAAGACACACGTTTAAAAGAGAGATTTATGTAAGTAGGATATACACATGTTCTCTTTCTATGCATATTTGAGTGGAAGAGCACTGTAAAATTCATAGTAGTCCATTAGCAACAGTCTTAAAACCTTAATTTGAAACTCATGGGGTGTTTGACCCAAGATCACTTAGTGGTGGTTCTGAAAGTTATGTGTAACAACTTGAGGTCACGATTTCTAAAGTTGTAACATTCCTATGCTTCTTTACAAAATGTTTGGTCTTTATTTCACAGTAGCTTAGGCTCCAGATTTCACATGTGTTTTATCTTGTCTAGTTGATGGCAAGCGGCTTTTGCAAGCTTCCATTGACAAAGGTGTAGAAATGGAACAGAGGGAGGACAGAGAAGTGATGTTTATATTAATGAGCAAACTAAGAAACATATGGTATAGCACAGCATACGGTATAATCCCAAGTGAGGGTCCAGGAAGAATATTTTAATTCTAGGTTTATCTGAATATGAACTAAATAAAAAATAAAAATAAAAACCAGAGAAAAACTATAGAAAAGTCTCAAGAAAAAAAGAACAACCAACAACATTTAAGTTCAATGCAGCAGATGAGGAGGATGCAAATGGTAAGCAATGGAATGACAAGGTTAAGCAAAGTGAAATTGAAATATCCTGAGATCTACTGCCTACTACTGGAAGAGCATCTCCCTTCAGAAAGACCAAAGTATATGAACAAAGACGACAGACTTATGAAATCATGAGATTTTGTAAGAACAAGGAATTAAACATGTTTGTATGTGATTAAGGACTGAAGTAAAAAGCACTTAAAATTGAGTTCTCTAAAAGTATTTCTAATTTTATATCAAGATAATAGTTAATGGAATTTATCTGATACATCTCAAGAGTACTTCCAGCAAGAGAAAAGCTTTAAAAACGTTGCATACAAAAATATCTTTGTTAGAATAAAAATGTATTTCTATAGTAAGTTTACCAGCTCTCACCATGGAGCTACAGTTTATTGTCTATCAAAACAGTAAGCTGAAAGAATTGAACAAATGCAGCCTAAGTTCAGGAAATCTATTTTCAATGCAATGCCTTCGTCAGATGATACATCACACTTACATTAGGAACGTATATGCACTTCCAGAAATTCATAGCATAATGACAGTGAATTTCCTTTTGTATGCTAGTTCATCCATTTATTTCCTTCCCCTCTAACTGTGGGACTGCATACATTATGCCATCTATATCACCAGCAAAGGATAGTTTTAGAATGTAAGTTAAAGATGTTTACAGCTTTGGCAAGCATGTTTAACAAAGGAAAAAGTTCACGCACGAACATATTGCACTTATAACAAGTAAAATTACAGAATTGAAGTAATTTAAGTTGGGAGGGAGCAGGGGAGGACATTAAACCATGCTCTCATTCAAAGACTGGCAAACTTTAAAGTTAGATAAGGATGATCAGGTCCTTGTCTTGATGAGTTTTTAATCTCTCCAGGGATAGGAAAAATCTCAGCCTTTCTGTCAATCTGTCTGAGGTCTTAATGAAGCTCAGCATGAATTTCATCTTCCTTGTGACTTTTCAGCATTTCCCTTGCTGTAACTTGGATTCATCACCTCACATGTTTTTGTTGCAAGACCTCCAAGAAGAGTCTGATTCTATTTTCTTGATAACCTGCTTTTGGCAGCCTAAGGCAAAAACATGACTGACTCCCCCTGCTCCAGTCTTCTGACTCTTCTCATACATCATATGCTATCATCTGTGAATAATTAGCCAGATTTATCTTGCTGATTAATCAACAGTGAGTCTTTACACAGAAGTACAAGATCTAGACAGACTCATCTGTCAATTTTTCTTACTGACTGATACTATAACTCATCTCTTAGAAACGTATTTTACAACAATCTTTCTGAAACACAGATTAAATAGAATCTTTGTCATGGTTTTATGATTTTCGGTTATTGGTATTCCACATCATAACATCATGTAGTGAATGTACCTGGTTCTCAGAAGAGAAGGACTACTACAGTCCCCACGGCACTTTGCTCCTCTGTTACCATTTTCCAGCCGGAGGGAAAAGATAAAAGCTCGCAGTATAAAAACTTGCAGA
>NC_034410.1:83043505-83135536 GCF_002078875.1 Numida meleagris
CCCTTTTTCATTCATCCATTTAGATTCATTTTTCATTTCATAGTGAAGTGTGAACATTGCTGCCACAACTAAGGCACCAAAATTTCCAATAAAATACTGTTACAGGCAGGGAGGAGAGAAGAGAGAAAAAGAGAAGTCATATATGTGGAAAAATGAAACTTAAAGCTCCTTAAAATACCACTACTCAGTTACATTCCTTTATGGTTTTTATAGTAACCCTTGAATATTTTGATTTTAAGTTCACCAAGTGTTAAAAACGTGCATAATTGAAACATTTAAATCTACAGAACATGAGCAAACTCATTTTAGTCATGTTAATTTTCTTACTTAATAGAAGGTAAGGGTTTTCAAACCAGCTGTGAAGGATCTTACACATGAACTACTGGGTGTGCTATGCACTCAGCTGACATTCCTTGCATCAGCTACTTTTTTTTTTTTTTAGTAGATGTCAATTCCGAGAAACAGATACTGTACTGGGAATGGATGATGCTATGTCAAGAGAAATTCTGGTATCTGCTACAACACCAGGCATGTTAGATTGTATGATTCCGAAATACAATCAGCTTATCGCTCCAGTTAAATATAACTTACATTTGAAGGTTACTAATATCCTGATCTGGTCTTAAACAGTGTCACATACTTCATATAGGGCTACTTAATTTTTACTGTAACCTTTTGCCCTCAAATCATAGAATCATTAAGGTTGGATAAGACCACTAAGATCATCTAGTCCAACCACCAACCCACCTCCACCATGCCCACTAGCCATGCCCCTCAGTGCCACATCCACATGGTTCTTGAACACCTCCAGTCATGGTGACTCCACAGCCTCCCTGGGCAGCCTGCTCCAATGTCTCACCACTCTTTCTGAGAAGAAATTGTTCCTAATATCCAGCCTGAACCTCCCCCTGGTGAAACTTGAGGCCATTACCTCTGGTTCTATCACTGTTACCTGAGAGAAGAGGCACAGCTGCATACCTACGGAGTTAACATCATGGAAATACAAATCAGTAACGATTTTTTTCTTCTATACCAAATTTGGTACGTGTTTGTGTATATTTCAAAATCTGGAAACTGCAGATATACCCTTGTGAAGAAAGACTGCAACAATGATCATCTTCAGGTATCACAGCAGGTTAAAAAAAAAGGAAAAATTGTAACTGAAAATAATTCCCTGCACAACTCCACCAGCCTTCCTTTAGAACAAGCCACGATTCAAATATATTACATTCAAACATTTTTCTCAAAAGTAAGTTTCTCCAATTCACAACTCTGCTGATCAGGACAGCAGATGGTCAGGATGGTTTGATGCCAGGTAGCCTGATGGTATAACACCAGCAGCTATGAAAAAACCTACAAACTAAAGCAGCTTTTCAGCAGACATGACTATAGAAATAATAATTCCATATAATAACATATATTTTCTATGTTAACGGGAAGCCATAACCTTTCATATTCATACTTAAGAAATTCTGAAGATAGGAAATGTAATCTAAAAAAGCAAAAATAAATTTTACATACTGATTAAAATGAGACATGTAGGAAGTCAGCTGCAGCAGTGCTTCAAAGAAGAACATTAAAATCTCTTACAAAAGGAAAATACCTTCAGGGCAAGACCGGGGAAAGCCAACTCTAACTGAAAAACAGCTACCAAACAAGTGTCCCTGCTAAATAATATGTTTTATCTTACTACTATTCTTGAAACAAAACAGTAGAAGCAATATGCACATATGTATGGAGGGACGGAATAAATACATTGTGAAATAACCCAACACAGAGTCGAAAGATAGACTAGATAACCTGCTCTGGTACTAGTGAGGCACAGTAATAATAAAAAGTGTGGTTTAACATGCAAAGTAACCTATTAGACTTGGTAAGTCTTCAGTGTGGACTCCATGTGTGTCTTAGGGTTAATTTTTCAGTGGCAGTAGTAGTCAGATAAGACTGACAGCAGCACAGCAAGCAAAAGGAGAAAGAACAGCGAAGGTTTCTTCACAAAGGCTGGGTTACCCTGGAATAAACAAAAGTCTTCTTGAAGTCCTCTTCAGCACTGTCTTCAATGACAGGCTCTCCATGCAGCTGTGATTTGAGATGGCTTGGCTTAGATAAGCAAGCCTATTCATTCTGTGTGAATAAAGCTCTATTTAATATACATTAATTTGAGATTAGAGCATTTTTTTTGGTCCATAATACATACGCAATAGCTCCAATCTTTTCTGCAGATTCTAATCGAAGAGAGAAAAACTGCTTCTTTTGACAATGTCTGAGCCTCACACTGTACTTTAATGTGATAGAAGCTTACATAATATGGGTAACAGGAGCAGTCTAGCTACACCAACATGAAACAAAATAGGAGCCCGCCCTGGTTTTCAGCAGTTTGCTTATGAGCATTGTTTGTTCTAATTTTTAGGTTTTTTTTTTTTTTTTTTTTTTTTTTTACAGTCACAGCCTGTAGGAGGTAACTCAATTTTTACTTAGAAGGTAGGATACTCACTCAAAGTACATTTTAAAAACAATCACCATGTTCTTCAGAGAAAGAATATGATAAATAACAAGATATTCTTGGCCCTCATCTCCAGCATCGTTATTCGAAGTATATAACAGGAAACAGTTCTAGGTGTTGACATGTTGATACAGCACAATATGGATGAAAAATGTGAAATAATGGAAGATAACATTAAAAATTGATATGTTTTAAGTCTCTGAACCAAGAACTGTGCCCCATAATTTGTTTTCTAAATTGTGTACCAATTTCTAGAAACAATATAGAATGTGACTGATTCCCTTAAATGATTAAATGCAGCAAAGAAGAAAATTGATTAAGAAAATACTTTTGCTTGGTATTGTCAGGAGAAGAAAACGTTCACTGGGAAATTGGACCATTGTTATCTTCTACAAATTCAATATCCCCCAAGATTCCAAACACGACTTAATAGATTAGGCACACAACAAATCAGACAAGTTTTATCTATACATTTGTCCCAATAAGCAAACAGATGAGTTTGAAGGCAATTCTGTCTAGGGGTAGATGTTACTTTGATGAAGAAAAACTTAAGACATTCTCCAGAATCTGAACTGAAACAAGCAGAAACTATCTCCCATTCCCCCGATCCCTGAAAGGTTCACGGTAGCCTGAAAAAATAAAGAGCTATATCCTGCGCTAAATGCAGCTTGCAGAGTCTTGATCTTCAGACAGTGAATGAAACTGATGCAAACATAATTAAAAAAATTAAGCATCCATATGATTATAATGAAGATTCAAGATCCAATTCAGGTAACAATACAGTGATTTAAAATCAGCATCTTGCAGTTGCTTGCTAGTAACTCTCCACAGTTCTTTCAGATTTTTCCTCACACCTAAGACATTCATCATTTATACTCAGTATTAACTACCACCACTTCTGCCTGAGATTGCAGGCTAGGCAGAAAAAGAAGAGTCCTCTAAAGACAGTATAAAGGCAAGACTATGAGAATCTACTTTTGGCCCTCCTCTACAAGAACAGATTTGCAATTTCAATATTTTTCCAAAGCTTGTTTTGATTATGTCAGTCCAAGTCTGCTAAAGACCAGTATGACAAAAATAGGCAAGTTAGCTTTAAAAGTTTTATCGGTACACTGCAAGCTGTTTGCTAGTTAATAACTGCATAATCCTGAACTATGGCAGAAGTCCAGGACAAATGTTTGTCCATACATAATACCAAAGATAGGCACGTTAAATGCTTTTCTTACAAAGCAGATATAGCTGGTAGACCAGATTCTATTTCAATAAAGCATTCAGAGAAAAATATTTGTCTACACAAAATTAATTTTACCTTACAGCTTTCAACAAAAAAAGTGAGGCAAATAATGACAAATGTAAGAATATAAAGAACAAAAACCTGGAATGTGGACTAATACAAACTATCGAAAACTTCAGAGTAGAGTTTAAACATTCTTTTATTTGTATAGTACTGTTTTACCTCTCAATTGTTGAAGTATTAATGACCATTTTACCTCACAAAAGTCTAATAGGTAATATAATAAAGGATTACTCATTCTATATGCAATACTCTCCGTCCCCTCCTCCCCCCCCTTAGGGACCTCTATCCTACAATGTAGTAACAAAAACTGTTTTCTTCACATTTGAAGACAATAGTAAAGTCCAGGGTTTAAGCTACAGCTGTGTAACTGAATGCTATCAAAGAGATAGGCAATTCCTATCAACTTGCTTCTCAAAATACATCATGTCTTTGAGTTACAAGGAAGGAATCACCAGAAACTATTTTTCTTTTGTATAAAGGAACCTGCATTTTAATTCTCCTCAGATGAAAGTTTCAAAGTAGCTCTGTTCTCTTTTTAAAATTTGACTGGTACCTTCATTATTTCTGAAGTTAGTAGTATGCTCATCAAAAAACACCTCTAAGTAAGAGGAAAGCCACGCACTAAATATAATATATGAACAAACAAATAATCAGTGCACAAAGACAGGAGCTTAAGGAATAGAACAAAGCATCTGAAGGCAAAAAGCAGATACTGCCTTCACAGTGGCAATCTACAATTCCTCAGAGTAAGAAAAAGATAGATGACCACTAGTATCATTATGTTTCCATGTTTAATCTAAGGCAGCAAGTCTTTCAACTCTGCTGGAGCTGATAATATAGAAAACAAAAGAACTCTTTTAAAAGCCCAGTAAAGATTCTGCAAGAGAAAAGAAAGTTTATAATAGGTGGGAAAGGGTTGCAAAATCTACTGGGAAATGCGATATTACAGACATGAACAGGCTTGCCTTCTCTAATTTTACTGAGAATTTTTGTTTAGGGATGAAGGGTTGGTTTTTAACTTGTCATTTTGTATCACTGCATTTTCACTTTAACAATTTGTCAAAATAAATCTTACGTAAACAGAAGACTGAACTCAATATTATAACTTATGATGACTGCTTTATACTAAAGCTGTTTTATTTTTACAGAAAAATGTACAATGAATTGTTTGCAGAAGTCCTTACCTCCTCTGTGGACTATGGTTCTGAGAGAACTCTGAATCACTGTCTTTGGATGTTGGAGAGCCCTTATATGTATAAAAAACATCTTCTGTCTCAGTAATATAAGAAATCTCATTTGTAAGGTTATCTACAGATGAATGTCGTGCTTTACGAATTTCATGACGTAGTCTAGGACTCCGCCTTAACAAAGGGAACACGAAGACAAGTTAGTAGGTTGTAATCATTTGTAGAACATTTTGAGGATGATTTCTATCCTACTGCAATCTATGTCCTGAAGTCTTCATATCAGGTTTACAGGTCTCACTTTAAACAACAGGTACATAATTTAAATAATGAGTTTAAAAAAAATTGTTATAGCACGAGGCGATCATATACTTCCAGGTATACTACATTGAACTGTCCATCCCATCCCCCTGTGCTACCTGTACTTGTTAAAGTTATAATCATAGACTTACAAAATGACTTTGGTTGAAGGATACCTTAAAGACCACTTAGGTCCAGCACACCTGCCATGGTCAGAAACATCTCCCATTAGATCAGGTTGCCCAAAGCCCCCTGCCAACTGGCTTTGAATACTCCAGGGAGGGAGCATCCACAACTTCTCTGGGCAACGCATTCCAGAGCCTCACCATTCTCGGAGTAAAGAATTTCCTCCTAATATCTAAATCGAATTACCTTCTTTTAGTTCAAAGTGACTACCCCTTGTCCTATCACTACACTACTTGAGAAAGAGTCCCTCTTTAGCTTTCTTATAGGCCCCCTTTATGTACTGGAAGGTGATAGGATAATTCAGTTTGGAAGGCACCTATGGAAGTCATCTAGTGCAATGTCCTACACAAAGCAATGTCAACTGAGGTCAGATGAGGCTGCTTATGCCTTTGTTCAGTCAGATCTCAACAAATGTAAAGGACGTAGACTGTACAACTCCTCTAGGCAAACCAGTGCTCAGTTGTCCTTGTGGTGAAGCAGTTTTTCCCTTAGTTCCAATTTGAGCCTCTCTTGTTTCTGTTGTTTTGCAGCAATGCGAAGAACTTGACCTCAACCTCCAGCGAACCTCCTCTTATGTATTGTCAGGCTGTTACCAGGCATCTGGGAAACCTCTTCTCCAGGCTAAAGAAGTGCAGTTGTTTCAGCCTCTCCTCACAGAGGAAGTGCTCCACCTTCCTGACTGTTCCTGGTGACTGTTGGCCTTTGCTAAGTTCACACCAGTTTGTCAGTGTATTTGAGTGAACTCAAAACTGATAGAAGTATTCTAGGTAGAGGTCTAATGAATGCTGAACAAAAGGGGGATACTCACTTCCCTTGATCTACCATCTAGTAGATCCTAGTTAGTAGGATCCTGTTAATACTGTTGCTGTTGGTCTTTGCTGCTAGGGCACACATATGACTCAAGTACAGCTTTCTATATAACAAAACTTCCAGGTCCTTCTCCATAGAATTGCAGTCCAGATATTACTGTTGCACCAGGTCCTTCCTTCATAGGACTTCGCCTTTGTCTTCAGTGAATTTCATAAGGTTCCTTTTGGCCCGTTGCTCCAGGCTGTCAAGGTCCTTTGGGAAGCAGCTCTTTCCCCAAGCTAATTGATTCATCCTCCCTTCAGTTTGCTGTCACCTGCCACGAGCAAACACTCCATTTCCTCCTCCACATCACAAAGATGTTAAGCAGGACACGTCCCATGATGGACCCTTGCAGGACTCACCACTTTTTACTGCTGTCCACGTAGAGTAAAATTTATTAGCAATTACCCCTCAAAGACAAGCAGTTATCCATCCCATGTTGCTGTCCACCTATTCAAAACATGATGTCATAACTTCGATGTAATGTTTCTCCAGACAGTATCAAAAGCCTCGCCACAGCTAAGGTAAGTTACACCCACTCTTCTCCTGTCATTACAAATATTCTCAAAATAACAGCATATATGTAGACACTACATATCTAGTCTGCTGGAAGACATGCAACTAGAAAAGGTAGGAGGCTGGAAGGTAGGGAAAAGGATGAAACTTGTTTTTACCAATTAGGGGTAACAGGAGGCGATCGAGAAGGAAGGCTTTTGGTCTCTAGATGCTCAACAGATAAAGATCTCCTCATAGATGGGTTCCAAACCATCCCACCTATGACTTTTCTGCAGTACTGGCTGTTTACAGACCTGAAAGGAAATAAAAATTAAAATCTATATGTTAATTGTTTTGCACACAAAAACTCAGTTAAATAAAATATGCTTTTGAAAGTACATTATATAATTCACATTTTAAAGAGTCACCTACGCTTATCCTTCATTATCAGAGTCATTTGCTGTCCCTCACTTGTTGCAATAAAACTGTTTAGTTCATCCCTACTTCAATACTAATGAAAAACCTGGGTAAAAATAACCTTTTCTGAGAGTTATTTTTAAGATAGAGCGGAAAACAGGAAATTTGGTATGTTCTACTGGCACCAAGCCAAGTGTCTGACAAAACATAATTCAAATATAACAGAAAATATCTAGAATCTTGTGCCTATAACTCATGAATTGGTAATAACTCACTATGGCTTAACTGAGCACACAACCACTTTAACTACCTGTCTGATGCCTCAGCAGATAAGAACTTAGTTTCAGCTGGGACAGAATTGTTTTCTTCAGAGCATCTGGCATGATGCTATGTTTTGGTTCTAGGAGAAAAACAATGTTGATAACGCACCAACATTAATAGCTAGTGCTAAGCAGTATTGTGCAGAGTCAAGGCCATTCTCAGCAAAGGGCCCAAGGAGCTGGGAGGGAAGAGAATTAAAACAACTGACTTAAACTGTCCATAGAGATACTTCATACCATGTGACATCATGCAGAAGGAGTTCTGAACAGGGTGGGAGTTCATCTTGCTCTCTTCTGCTCACTAGGGGATAACTGAGCATCACTCAGCAGGTAGTAAGGAATTACTTCTGCGTTACTTGTTATATACACTCACATATAACTATCATATATAACTATTATATAGTCATAACTATTACCCTTTTCCTTTTCTCTGCCATAGTAAATAGCTTTAAATAGCTTTATCTCAACCCACAAGTTCTACCTTTTTTTTTTTTTTTTATTCTCTCCCCCATCCCACTGGGAAGTGGGAGGAGTGAGCGAACAACTGTGTGGTGCTTAGCCACCTGCTGGATTAAACCACAACAGTCATTTTGCAATGCCAAATTTATACATCACGTCAGTTTATCCACTGTCAATTTTATTATAATATAAGCCAAGGCCACAAACTATAGCAAAATAAAAACCTTAATCCAATTCCTGTAAACGACAAACAACATAGCAGGGAAAATAAACAGCAAGCAAGGTGCTACACAATATAGTTCCATGAGAAGACTCTCAAAAAGCTCCATAAATAGTGAAAAAACTAGCATAGTGACTAGCAATTACCAAACTACCCTGTGGTCACTCCAACCCCTATGGCAAGCCCCACAGTGGGCACCAAAACTGGAATTATACTAAACTGGTACCCTTTGAAACTTATTCCTTAAGATTATATGGGTTATGCAATGTCTGTATGTGCACTGTATATAAAAACACAGGATTTTTTATCCACTTGCAGATTTGACAGAGAGAAAGGTCTCCAGACAGCATTCTGACAAGTGTTAAGAAAGTCTCTTCCTCAATACAAGTTTGTACTGACCCATAAAGGATCTAATCCTCAAAATACACATCTCCAAACACTTAGAAAAGTACTCCAATGTTCATTCAGCTACTTGTTTTCACTCATTTCACCTATGATCCAGTATGATGCAAAGAAACTGAGATTCCATTCCAATGGAAAATGTAACATTTTATCAGTGTTCTTGTGGCTGGACAATGCTTGTGCCTTTACTGGCATCGTTTATAGGCAATGATAGTCCCTTTTGTATGCATTTCTGAGGTACTGAAAGAGACATCAGAACATAAAGGGCCAATCGCCAAAATTTGGGAAGTTACTGGAAGTATGATAACAGAATTATAGAATATAATGAGTTAGAAGGGACCTACAAGGACTGAGTCCAACTCCTGACATCATTCAGAATTTAAATCTGCGCCCAAGTAGAAAGAAGATAAATTAAATAAGGAACAATTAAACAGTTATGGGAAAACACTGCAAAAATAAAGAAAAGATAAAATCAGCAATAAAATACACGCCCAAAAACCATCAGAAAAAGCAGTTTTCTGCTAAGTCTATGGAGACTACAGATAATCAAAGGGCTAAAGTACTCCCCAAAGCCTCACATTCAGAGAGGATAATGACATAAGACTTACAGCCCAGATGGTGCATATGGAAAGGGTACGTCCCAACTTCATGTAGCAAAATAACAGGCTCTGAACTAGATCTCAGATGCCACTGTGAAACTACCAGCTCAGTGACAGCATAAGCCAACAAAGCAAATAAAAGATGAGAAGTGTCATGACAGTAGAATCTTGAATGGTTGGATGGGGAAACTTTTTTCATCCCCATGTAACTAACTGACATCTTTACAGACTTCAGAAATTGCCCTAACATATTAGACAGTGTTTATAAAACAATAAGGAGTAAACAGTTCAAAACAAATCTGTTCAGCAGATTCTCTTATTGGATCATTAACCACATAACATTTTAACTTTGTATTGCTGTTATACCTTATGCTGAAAAGGCAAGTTAAAATGATAACAGTAAAACAAACTTAGGCTGAAATAACTTTTTATGAGCATTATACTGTAATGACACCATTGTGCAAAAAGAAAAAGGAAAACAAAATTACACAATTTTTGTCCAGTGGCTCACAAAGACTGACATGACACAATCACAAGCAAAACTGAGCTGACACCTACATAAATGCTGTATTTGCCATTTACAATGGGAAACGTGCTTTCACACAATACTTACTTTGCTGGATTTCTAGAACCTAGGGTCCAATAATGTGACAATATTTTTTTTTCATGAGGTAGTGACTTCTTTGCCTGAAAAAATGTGTGATGCTCTACACAAGACTTCCACAGATTTTTGCATGCTCTGTAATTTAACATGTTGAAGGCAACAATATGCTCTCTGGATTCATTCTGTAACAGTAAGAAAATTTATGTTTCAACATATACAAGGTGATCAAACAGAGCAAACAAGGTTATAAAGCTACCACATAAATAACAATGAAATTACTTTTAGCCTAAATAAGCAAACTGAATTCAGGAAAATAAAAAATCATCATACAGTAGATTTTGATCAGGTGATGGACGAAACACCACTTCAAGTACATGACATTCTAATACCAAAATGAACCCTTTATAAGTGCAAGCAATATTAACAATTATTAACAAACTTACCAGTTCCTAATTATTACAGTGCTATTTTAATGAAATGTTTAAGTCTATAGCACCAAAGATTTTTTTATATACAAGTATAATACAGAACAGCTAAACAAATGTTTGGATTTCCTGTCCGATCTTGATCTTCTTATGACCAACAAAACAGTTTAACACTTTATTAAGGTTGTAAGGTAGAAGGGGAAAAAATAATCTATCTTCGAATTCAAACTCTTCATATAAGACTTCATATATATGCTCCTTGAAGAGCTACAGCATGCAAAAGTAATCTGCTTAATATTCTTTTAGAAGATAGCCAAGATGTTAACAGTGATCCATTTTGGGAAAATGAAAGTAACTGTGATGGACTGGAACTGCTGCTTTTCAGTTCCAATACTGCTTTCCGGATGATAACATAAAGCCAAAATAAGGAGATCAAAAGCAAGCAGAATATGAAGTTTGTGTATGCAAATTCATACTTGCAACGTTGGTGCTCAGCGAACACAGGTATAACACAATTGCACCACACGCATTTGTGTATTGAAGAAGCACTTGTTGAGCCATTTAGATCCCAGTGCTCAATAAAGTTTTGCACAAGGTACAGCTTGGGCTAGTTACTGAGGTTATTAACACAAATAACAAAGCAGAACAAAGAGTAAAGCAAGGAGGAGAAAGGTGTGCGTGATAAGCAAGCTAATGGGAGACTTGAGTTAATTGCTATCAGAACTCAGCATCTCTGTGGAAAAAGAAAAAAAACAACAAACAAGTTCACAATTTGATCACTCATCTTTTTCAGCTATTTTTTTTTGAATTTTGACATTGCAGCATATAATTAGGCAGGCAGCCATGTCAACAAAGTGCTCTTTCTAGTTCATAGTTTTGAGAAAGTAAGGATTTGAGTCGCAAAGCCTATTTATTTAATGACTGAAAGACCTAACAAAACTTTCTACCACAGTCCAGAAATAAATCACATGGATAACACCTGGACTTCTAGTTTCAGGGTCCTTTTGGTTGTTCACAGCAACAGACCAGTTTGGAAGTAACTACAGACCATTTTAGCCAGGATAATCAAGCTAGCTTTCTCGCATTCTTTTTCTTTCTATGCATTCTATGCAACATTTTAAAAATGTCACGTATCAGAAATCAATACCACATTCTGCAAAGCACTTGAACTAGTGTAATGACTTCATTTACCGATTCTCTGTAGTGGAAAAGACAAGGAGAATCTCTACGGAAAGCTAAAAAAGGATTTGCCCCTTTGCCATCTTTGGCATTGCGAAGCATTTAAATGATTGTAATCTATTCTTCCTGTATCTATTAAAACATGGGGAAAAAAAAAGTTTTTTGTAGGGTTAGTTCTTTCACCCTGCATGGGAATTGCTAGGTCACAGCCTGAACCAATGGTTGAGCACCTGGTGAAAAGGTGTGGCTAACCCAGAGAGCTCAGGCGCAAGCAATGCACCTGAGTGACCAGAAGGGGTGGACCCTCCTCACCTTCATTTAAGGGTTAGCAGCCAAGGGAACAGTACTTCTATTCAGAGATCATGCTCTTCTTGAGACTCCACTAACTTTTGAAAATGGTGAGCCACTTTTCTCTGTATCACTTTCTAAAGTGAATCTTAATGAATACCTTTACAAGCACTCTCCTATCCTAGTAGAAGGCACTATCATCGCTTCCATTGCATCACACACACTCAACACGCTGGAACCAATTCATCTTTGTCAGTTCACTACAGTTACTTCTAATTAGTTTATACAAAGTAGTATGTGCAAGCCCTGTGAAATTTTAACTCAGAATTTCTTGTGAGATAACAAGCATACAGCACTTAAACTTTTAATGAATAACAGCACTTCTGAGCTATTCAATGTTGGCTGGATACCACTTCAAGTGCTTTGTATTACTCCAAAGGACAATTTAAAGGAAACATTCAGATATTTTTGTTGGCCTGGTCTTTTAATGGGCATAAAAATCCGTTTATCTGAACATCTCAATTATACTGAAAAGTGTAAAGATAAGGAATTAGGTACACCTAATACTCCATTTTTTTTAAATTTAAATTTGAAAAGACCAATTAATCTTGGTCACAAGTAAATTTATGTCAACTGCTGACACAAAATCTTCTTAAGTACTTTTAAATAGGCTGAGAATTTAAATATGGACGTATACTAAGAAAAGTACCTTAAAGACATTTTAAAAAAATCCATTCAATTTTTGAATTAATAAAATCTTTTGTTAACTAAGCCTTTTGGCTCACTAAGAGGCCACCTTGTCAGTCACGCCACAAAATCTATGCACCATTTTAAGAGCTGAAGAGTGTTCTAGTAGGATCCAAAGATTTAGTACTTACCATTGTTCTCAAGGCAAGTTCCAAAAGAATAGTATTCTAGTCATTTTTCAAGAAGTGAGGACTGGAGAAGTGTGCCACCATTAAGGTAAAGGGAAGAATTCTCAAAGGCTAAAATGAGTGTCTTAGTATTTTAGCGTAAGGGAAGAACTCTCATCAGGTGTATACCTACTCTATCACAGAGAATTTGGGTACATCTACAGCATAGGAGGTAAAAACATGCCAAAATGCAGAAAAGGAACAGTTGTTTTCAAGCATTACATAAGCACACAAGTTCTATTTTGGAAGCTTCAAAAAGCTGCCTGTAAATTAGCATAGCTTCTATTCCTATTATAAATGTTATACCCTTCGTTAAGTCTAAGTATCATGGGCTTTTAAAATATCAGACATCCACTGGTTCATTAGTCTTGCTTTTCAGCCCTTCTGTAGCTTTTTAGTAAAAACAGAAATAGTGCCTACTTCTATCAAATAGCAGATCAATAGACTGAAGCAGTGGGATGGTAGAACTGGAGATAATAACAGAAAGGGTGAGAGAGAAAGCAAGTCGATTCTTCAAAACGGTGGCATAAGGAAAGAAAAGGAGCAGGAGAATAAATCAAGGAAACAACATATCCTAGGTGACTGCAAATTCACAGGCTTTAATAAATTCTGCAGATTTTGAAGAAAATCTACATATGACATGCAAAATTCTCAAGTGTTTCTGTTACCATCTTCAATAAAAATTTGCCTACTAACACACAGCATCCAATCTGCTTTCTTCACGTTCTTCCGTGTTCCTTACTTACGGTCTTATTCACTTATTTTCCTTTGCGCTTCCAAGCAAAAGACCAACACAACATCAGCCATGTGCAGTCACAAACCATTCAAGCAACCCAGTGTTCAAGAGAAATGCAACAGCAGTCCAGCTGCTCCTCACTCTCACAGCAGACTTTTCAAAGTAGCATCATTAGAGTACTGCAGTTATGCAGACTGCTGCCCTACATTTCAAGCAATGGGGAGATAAAGGACAAGGATGACTGTATCTAAAGGTTTAACAGCTCACCTGGTCTGCTTTTTCAAATCTACTAAGAGTAAAAGGTCGTGTATCCAGACTCACTTTCCCTACAGTTCTGTAGCTCTAAGCAAGACACAGCGTTACTGTTATCTCATACAAGCTTACAATTATATAAGAGATTGGTAAAATAAATTAAGGACTTTGAAATGTCATCATTTAACGAAAGTTCAAATGATCAAACTTCAAAAATGCTGCTCTTTTCAAATGTGACACTGGTCTCCAGAAAGAGAACTTCAATTTGACAGCAGAAAAGTCTTAAGTCCAGAAACCATCACACACTGACACTTCATTTCTCCAAATTGTATAAAACTAAGTAGATTTAGTAGATTCATGGCTGTGAGGCATTCCAAGGGGCACAAGGAGCATCAAAGAAAACAGCAACAGCAACTCGCAAGAAAAATGCTAGGTTACTAAACACTGAAGAAAGGATGAACAGCTGTGTTTCCCTCAAGTATACAACGGAAAAGAAACCAGAGTTAGAAAGACCAACAGATTGAAGGTGGAAGGGCTCCAAGTTGGAAAGGAAACAAAAATGGGAAATGAGCAAGCATAAAAGGACCACACTAGCAAAGGCAACTTAACAAAAGACAATTTCAAAATAACAGAGCACCTACACGTCTAGCCCTCTGTTATCTTAAGTTTTAAAGACAAAAATTTGAATACGACCACCTAAGAAAAAAGTGAAATGACTACTTACATGTTTTTGCCGTTGTTGTATAAAAAACTTTTTCCTTTTAAAGGAAATTTTTAATATGTTCACCCTAAAAGAGAAAGGCAGACCATGAAATGCTAAATAATGTTTAAAGGGAAAAAAAAACAAAAATAACACAGTGTGCTGTAAGCCTAAGAGATTATAGTTGTTAAACACTCAGTGAATAATATGCAGTCATCTCGTGTACGTTGAGTGGCAAATAGACGTCAAGAAACTAAAAAATTTTAGCTAAGAAGGAAAGGTCTTTAGAAGATTAAGGTTCTTCCTCATTTACTCTTTAAATAGCTCACATAGCAATTCTCTCCCACCAAGTCTATTCTTGCAGTAAAAGCTTGATGACATCCCTTACTAGCTGCACAAATGTTAAACGTGTCAAGTTTGTATAACTTAAGAATCATATGACAACTGTGACTAAAGGAACAACATTTAAGACCTTAATGACATGAGCAGGTTGGTCATACAGTATCTAAAATTGACCAGAAATTTCACAGAACTGACTTAGAACATTGAAAGATAATGTACGTCTCTTAACAACAAAAGCACTGTAATCATAGTTAAATTTGAAGGATGAAAACTGTAAGAATGGGTGTTAACCTTTTTTTCACATATTATTAACACTGTAAAAAATACAACATAAGCTACATAGCTGAAATGAGTACTTTTGAATAAAGATTTTCTAAGGCTAGGATTACACTGGAATTAGTGCTTAAGGATATAATTAAAATGAAAAGTGTTTATCAGTTTTGCTAAATTAAATAAACATCTAGGTTCCCACACATTTCCCTACAGCTAAACAAGATTTGTCTGAATTATCAATTCTTTCCTACAATACTGCTCTTCAATAATTGAAATCTACACATTCTGGAAAATCATTTTTCTGTAATCAGGTGGAACCATATGGATAGCTGGGGAAAGCTATTTCAGGTCTGATCAAGTCACATGGTTGTGGAAAAAGCCATCTACACCAGACAAAAGATTTTCAGAGGGTTGCTACTAAAGGTCTTGAAATACTCTGTTTGACTGCTAACATTTCACATCATCTTAGATTTCTCCAGATAGAAAGCATATCAAAGATCATCTCAGTTCTTAACACAGTTTTTGCATCATTCAGCAACTAGAACAATAGCATATCATCCATTCTTCATTCCTGTGTGGGATGCACTGTTACAGAGCAACTCTCCTTGTTCACAGAGGAGAGCATATATGCAAGTTACAAACAAGAGGGAACTGAACAAACAATTCCTGCTGTTGTATAAAAGGGGCAGAAAACCAAACCTGTGCTCATCTCCAAAAAAATATTCTCCTCTATCAATTACAGAACCACAAACGAACAAGAATTTCATTCACAGCACTCCTAGGCAACCAAATTGTTGTTCAAGGTACTGGAAAGTTTAAATAATATCCACCTTTCTTCCAAGGCCAGTTCTAGAAATATCTGCTCCACTTGACTTGTTGCCTCAAGTGGTAATGATCTGTACTGTATATCTAAAAGTTTTGCATTCCCATCTTCCCCACAAGTCATATAAACTTGTAGTAATACTTACTGAGGTGGAACTCATTTTTATCTATTTGTATCTATCTTAATCTTAGCGCTACTCTGGCTGAAGTAGTACTGTTCTAGTTTCTCTCCTTCCTCGATTTATTTTTGCTTACACTTCAGTGTTTGGAGTTGTTCACACCTTACACAGTTCCTGTCACTGTTCTTACACTAATGTAGTGCCAGCAGAAATACAAAATACAAATGAGTGACTTTGCAGACTAAGCAAAACATCCCTCAGCTAACAACAAAAAGGTAGCAGCATCTAAAAACACCAAAACTCTCTCCATCTCTCCCCACTTCTTTTAAAACAATTTGCTGCTTGACCTCATAATCACTTCATGTCAAATCAGGGCAATAAGTCTCTTTTATTTGACTCTCCTGTACATACACAGCATACCTCTCAATTCCATTCATTCTTAAAGCATAACTAAGCCTTTTTAATTCAGTGACAAACTACACTTGCTAATCTGACAGTTTTATATAACATTAACACAAAATCATTTGCAGCACTATGCCTATTAGTCAAGGCAATGTTCATGTTCAGCACAAGTCACAGACTGAAAGAAGAGATTAAGGCACTGAAGGATTTAGATTTAACAAGTGTTTGAAGGTGTCACATCCAAAATATGAGCTGAATGGAATGCAATTATTTTAACAGGTGGCTCAGCTGCTCCTACCACTCACCAATCATCTGTCCAGTGAACACGCAGCATTCACAGTATATCAAACTTCACAATTTACTTTTAAAATGCTCAGTAGCTAAAGCTCAGTGATAATGATACATTTTGGCTCTGGTCTTTCTATCATTTACAAGGGTCAAAGCAGATTTAGCACTCACTGAACAATAGTTGTTCATTTCTGATCACCATGGAGCTGGTATTTTTTGACCCGAAGCAAAAATATTTCTTAAATGTAAATCCTATGGTTTGCCCTAGGAAGATTCAGAAGGAAAGCTCTTGTCAAATGCTGTCTATGTAAGACTCAGTTCAGTTGTATCTTGATTTTAGCTAGCAGTGCAGCATATATTCCTTCAGCAATTTCTCTCCAGTTCCCAAAGCAAAGAATCTGCATTCAGTAAACAGCATTTAATACGCTGCCTTAACTGCTGCTGATGTAAAACAGAGAGGAGCTTGTATATTTTTGCCTTTAAGATATTTTACTTGCCAAATGAACCTGGAAATTATCACATAACAGTAAAGCACTCCAAGAATAATTTTCTAGAGAATACGAATTTCTGGGTTAAATCCAAAGTTATTTTAAAAATCTGCCTTGACTTGTGTTGCCTCTGACTGATTCTTACATAGTTTGCTTTCATCAAAAATCCTCCCTTTACCAAGGCAGGGCACTCTCATCACTGCCTCTGTTCTCAAACACTTTTGGTCCCCGTTGATTAATATCATATGATACAGTTGTATTGATATCCATTAAAGCTGCAGAGCATTTCGCTGTTGGAAAGAGTGCTCTGATGGTGTTTGCTGCCACCTTGAGTTCCATCATGTTTATGCTGAAGCCTCCTCAGTTCACAGGAAGATGACTTACTGCAAACAGTGTACATAAAAAGTCCAAATAACAATTGCAATTATCTGAATGGGTTTTCGCATTCTCAGGCATACAATGTTCCGTGAGGAGTCTCCTTCACACCTTCAATACAACCAACATACATTGAAACTCCAGATATTGCACTTTGACATCTAAAAAGAAATTGAAAAACTATGTACAGTACAAGTGTACACGGTACTAGCTAACACAGTTAACATACTTATCTGACACCTGACAATTTTTATTTTTATTTTTTTTAAATGAGTAGGGAGGGGTTAGAATGGAAAAAATGGACACAGTTCCTGAATGAATAACAATAACTTACTCAGGAATAAAATATCTAAAGTCATCCCCTACATAGCAAGTTCATGCCTTTTCATTCCTTGCAATTTGGGTATACAATTTAAAAAAAGAGTAGGAAAGCTTGAAACAATTGCATGAGCAGGCAATTGACAATACTAGTGCCCAAAACTGCTATTTCAGAAGAGAAAGTTATTTAAACTGAAAAAACGTTTTTGTTCCCACCTCGATTCTTTTTGTTTGTTTGTCAATTACAGTAGTTTTATGTGCACAATGTTTTAGCATCTGTGTTTTTTTCCTCTTTGCTCTTCAGGAGTAAAAGTATGTAGGTCGCTTTAAAAGTAACATCTCCTAATGTCTCCAATAACACTAGATGATAGAGAAAATTATCAGCTACAAAGCACTATTTTCCAACATAGCCACCACCATTAGCCATGCATTTTTGCCAGTGATGAACAGGAGCCTGCATGCCACGTTTGTAAAAATCTGTACCAGTGGAGGTGACTGCTGTCACCACTGCTGACATGCACCACCCACCAGCTCACTGTGCTCACATCTACATGTCCGATCTCCAGAAACATTCAGCAAGTGTCGATGAACGTCAATGGATGCCATTTATTCCAAAGGGAGGAATTCAATGACACACCTTTGCTTCATACACACTGCCACGTCAGTCGGCATTTTGTCAGACTGCCCCTCTGCTGCCATCTCTCACATGGCAACAAAATTATCAGATTACTGTCAGGAAAGTTTAACCTCTACTGCCATACCACCAGCATCTACCTCTGATGCTGTAGGCGAACATAATAAAAGAAGAGAGATTACTTTCGGGGCAGTTCTTGAACTAGAGGACGTTGTGAATTCCTCTTGTGTTATGTGCTGTAAAGCACTGTTTCCCTTCTATAAAAAAATACATATTACTGGATTTTAAGATATCTGTCACTATGGTTTTCAGGTGTTACTATTACCCATTCATGCCAAAGGTCACTAAAGTTGGCACAATAAGTCTTGCAAATGATAGAAAATGAGCCTCCAGTTGCAAGTTTTTAAAATTTGCAGCTGTTTATAGAAGCTGGGAGACTGACATATGAAAGGACAGAGCTCAGGGCACAAAGATGAAAGATAAAAGTCTTCTATGCTGTAGTGTGCATTAGAAGTGGAAAAAAAACAAGACACTACTGCGCTGTATGAAAGCACTACTGACATGCATATAGGATGGCTACAGTATATCCAAGTTGAAAGATAATTCACTGCAACAAAAAGAAAATCCAGAGACTATGCAGTACATTTTCCACTAAAATTTAAATTGAAACCTATATTATTATTATTTTATCCTAGGAAATATGTTCATAATGAATGGAAGGAACAACCTATGCCTATAACCAGTATTCCTCAAATACACCTTTTTTGCACAATTAAGGTGCAAAAACCCAGTACAACTCATTGGAATGCATTTTTCCTGTCATGATTACAAGTATTACATCATTTTACTGAAAATTTTCTCCAGAAAAACTGTTACAAATTATATGAGAAAGTTATGTATAACATGATAAAACTGTACTTTATCATCAAACTACACTTATTTTGAAGAAGAAAAAGAAGGAGATGCTCTTTTCCTTCTAACCCAATTCAAAAATCCTAAGGAAAACTCAAACCACTACACCATTTGCTACTTACTTAAGAGGTCTCATTATAATATAAATAAACTACATAAACACTATGCATAACTATAGCTTTCCTAATCTCTGATGTCATTCACATTAGATAGCTTGTATACACTGCATCTTCCTAGAGAATATTTTCTAAAGCACTATCATGTGTTGTCAGTACCATGGGACAATGAAAGTCTCTTTCCCCAGAGACTCTAAATCTTACAAGTTACCGTTAGACAGCCTTGTCTGATGACAACTAAAAATGTATATAAATTAGATTATTCTAGTTTCAATAAGTCCAAAATTCCAAGTAATTCATTTTACATTTCTATGAAGCGAATAGCAGACCATTAATTGTTGAGCTTTCTAGTAACGCTGATTTAAACAAAAACAAACAAAACCACTACACATCTTTGTGTATAAGAGCAGCAAATCTCTAAAACCACAAGGTCCTCCTATTTATACACTGACACCGCTATGTGAATGGACTCAAACAAACTACTTACAAACAAGTAGTTCAAAAGTCTGTAAGAATTAACAAGTTTCATTTTTATCTCAGTGTAAGGAAATATCATGATACTCCATAAGGAACAAAAATATGTACTGCAGATTTCTTTGAAATAAATGTTAATGCAAATGGAATACAAATTGAAAGACCAGATATAATTCTTTATTATTAAAGGAATTTACCAGGGATAGAAGCTTGTGCAGATGAGTTTTCTATATACAGCAATTCCACTGGATGCAATACCAATCATGAGATCTAGATTATGGAGATCCTGCAACAGAAAAGTACTGTAAGAGCAGAAACATAAGTTTGTGTGATTCCCGTTTCTCTACTTATAAATTCATTTTCCAGTTCTCTATACTTAAAACATAAAATTCCTGTGGCAAAAATTCAATCACTTGTTAGGATTTCCTTTTGTCTTTTCTTTGATCCTATCTACTAGGTTTTTCAGTCATTAAAGCAAGCTGTAATGTTCATCTTACTACATGAGATATTCTTGAAGTCAATATCACACTAAAGTTTCCAGCCTAGCCTTATGCCAGTTCAGCACTTGTAAATAAGCTGGAGTACTTCTCAAGATGAGCCAGTCAAAGTTTTGCAAATGGGACAAAAATTGTTTTATTTTAAGCTGTTTAAAAAGATCTGTCATCATTTCCAAAGAAGTCTTAACAAAGACTGGGCAGGAGGTGGCCACAATTCTGCATATGGGAGTATGGTAAAGAAATATGCACAAGTATATGAATATTTGATACATTGTTAATTAAGAAAGAAACCTGTGTATTAGCTTAACATGTTCAATTGGAAAAATGCATCCATAAACTTACAACAGCTTTATGATTACTGAGATAATCAAGAAAAAAATAAAAGCTTAAAAATAAAGCAAAAATTTGAGGTTAAAAAAAAAAAAGAGGTTAGAGCTGAATGCTCAATTTGAGGCAGAACCCAAACTGGCGTTACAAAAATTACAAATATTGGCTTACATTTTCTCCACGATAGACCTGTTCTAGTACATTACAGACAAGTTTCTATACAGAGCAGAACATGTGCATATATCTACACTATATACACAAGCATAGAGCCCACTAGTTAAAATATCAGGTTTGACTCAAATGTAGCTTCAGATTACTTTGCAAAGGACAGCCAAAGGTTCTCTTAAAGCCTTCAGTAGCTTAGCTGCTCCTCTAGATGGTACTCTGTGCTCAGTGAAATACACAGACTTCTTGTATATCCAATCCCTATTTCTTCATGTTAGTAAGATACAGAAGAACAGACCATGTACCGTATGATCTAAAAATAGTGGAAAGTCTACAGTAAATCCTTTAAAAATAGTTGAATAAAACTGTGATATACGTATATGACTGAATGAAGCTGAATCTGATTTACAACAGTGTACAAATCTCCTGTGAAATACCACAGCAGTTCACAGAGAATGAACATAACCTAAATACTTAATAAATAGTACATTAGCATTGAAAACAAGATAAGAGAGACACCATTTCTACTTCTGAGAGATTAATAAATGAAAATTATTATATAGGTAGCTGTAGAAGCAAGCTTAATCTCAGAATAGTGCAGAATTCACTGAAATGATGAACAATTCCCAGCTATCTGCTGCCCCACTTTTCCACTGGCTGCTGCTACAGGAGGTGGTTGAAACTCCATCTGAAGATGCTCCTGGCTTG
Source organism: Numida meleagris (assembly GCF_002078875.1). Lineage (NCBI taxonomy): Eukaryota > Metazoa > Chordata > Aves > Galliformes > Numididae > Numida > Numida meleagris. The sequence continues at coordinate 83,065,095 of NC_034410.1, forward strand.
CCACAGCTTATGGCAGCGTAATACAGAAATCCAGAACTTGCACTCCTTTATTTTAATGTGCTGGGGAAAAAACTGAGTAGTTTTGGCAAGGGAATACATGTGATTTAGCTGCTATTGTTCTGATACCACCAAACTAATACAGGGCAGAACTTTATTGGTACTTGAAACTTACTCCAAGTTCCTGCTTTAAAGGAAAAAATAATATATAAAAAAAAAACCAATAGTCTGAAGAGAAAACAGCTTAGGAGAAAAAACTGAAAGCCTAAATTATTTACCAGAAAAAGAATCACAGAAAATCCCAAGTTGGAAGGGGCCCATAAGGATCACTGAGTTCAGCTCCTGGCTCCACCCAAGACCACCCAAAATTCAAACCCTATGTCTGAGGGCGTTGTCCAAACGCTCCTTGAACTCTGTCAGCTTGGGGCTGTGCCCACTGCCCTGGGGAGCCTGCTCCAGTGCCTGACCACCCTCTGATGAAGAACCTTGTCCCGGTGTCCAACATGAGAATTAGCTAAACCCTTGATGAGGATTAAGTAGGCCAAAGCACTCTATTTTTTCTAGAAGCTGTGCCAGAACAAGCTTCATATTCTGCCTCTACCTCAGTCCAAACACCTAATCTTCCTTGCTTATTCATTTAAAGAATTCTCCTGTATTAAACAAGTAATCTGAAAACAAGATCTTGGACTAGCATAAAGAAATAGGGTCTCACAAAAGAAAGATGATGTGGATAGGCAGTTATTTCCCTTTCGAAGCATCTGTGCTATTAAACTGCACAACTAAGAACTGTCACACATACGCTTCTCTTTTTCCTTATTTCTTTATAGAGATAACCACAGAAAAAACCACAAACACAACTCTTATAAAGGCAAAAAATGATTATGCCAGGGATCTTCATAGTTAAAAACTAATTGATTTTTAATTTCAAATGCAATTACTAACTAGATTTTTGTAGACATGGAAATAGCATTGATTCTGCAAGTTTCCCTTCTGTTTCTATAAAATCCCCTCTTCAGAGAAGAAATGGGTTAATATCAGAACAATTATTCATCAGACGAGATAGTGTTCTAAAGTAAAAAGGAAATACAGTACAGAATTCAAGAAACCTCAATACAGTTTTAAGGCATTAAATTCACTCAAGTTTCTTAATATCGTTTCATTTTTGAATACAACAATTCTAAAGGTTCAGATTGATCCGTGGAGAAAAGCAGAAACGATTGCAGATGAAAACCCAACTCTGATTAAGTCACTACTGGAAGTGTTCTGTTTGATTGTTAGAAGGAAGCTCACAAACTTGAGTTCTGCAGAATGTTTGACTTCACATCATGAACACTAAGATTAAGCGAACTAGAAATTCATCTAATGCTTAAAAAATATTATCCAAAAAATATCCCTCTCTTGACCACCAGTACAATAGCACCAGTTTCTTTTGGCTATTAGCATACAAGCCAGTTGTTACCTGTTTTCTCTGCCACACAGAATATCTAAGAAGACTAAGATTATTTTATCCACAAGAAAAGAGCTGAATTACAAGGATTCACAGGGATAAAACCTTTCAAAAATGTGTTTTCTAACTAGCTTCTGCTAACATGTGTTCAAAGCACTGGGATTTGGCAAAACAGGAAGGATGATTTATGAACAGTATTAAGCAGGAAGGCTATGAAGATGTATGCCAAATATCCCTGTCAAAGCTGGGGTTTCATGTAGTAGTCTCAGTAAAGATGTGGTGGAGGGAGACATCTAACCTTCACTGCAGACTTCAGAACCACAGACCAATTCAGCAGACTCTTTTGAACTTCAGAAAAGTGTTGTTTACAGCCAACGTCAACTACCAGATGAGACCAAACGATGAATACTCTTCTGCAGGACTGCTGTTGCAGCACAGGCAAAATACTTAGCAAATGAGAGAGTATTCTACCAAGACAGAACACCAGGAACGTCCACTCTGATGAAATCCAGTGCTATTACTTTTCTCATAGGCTTTGAAAAATAAATCAATTGCAACAAAGATATTAATTCAGATTAAAATAGCAGCAAGACAATCTGCATCTTAGCAGCCTGGAATAGAGAAGCTTTTACTCAAATCTGTACTCTATTTGATTCAGATCATACAAAAAATACTGTTTGGTGTCAGGCAGGGTAGGCACTCATGACTAGTTGTCAGACAAACCTGTGCCATTACATACAAAAGAATGCACTGGAAATAAGAAATAGACTGTTTAACCAGTACCTCCAGAGAGCACTGCTACTCTGAACTGAAATCTTGTTTCATTGAAAATGTCTCAGTCTGCTCTGAACTACCCTTTCTATTTGACACTGTGTGACCACTACTAACATTCTGTGTGCATTTCAGTAGCCTACAACTCAGGAAGTCTACTGAAAATTTAAATAATTTCAGAAACAGCATCCCATGAATTTTAAGAGAATAGAATGTCACATAGTGAAAGTCTGGAACTTAAGGTCACTTATCAAAATGGTAAACGACAATAGAAGTTAAAAGGCATAGACTGATCAAATTAAGGGCATACAGGAAAATCTGAGGCATGACGGTAAGGGGCTCTTCAGTAAAGCGGAAATATCACAGAGATGACAGAATGGACAATGAATCTAGACAAAGTCAGATTTAAGACACTCATTTAACACGTAAGGGTAAATTTTTGTGTTGTCAAAACACACATCATCATAGCATGCATGTGCAAATTTCTCATATTACTTACCCACAACCACTGCATTTGAAACAATGTATCTTAACAGTCATCATGCAAAACTGGCCTCTCCTAATTCCCCTATCAGATATGAGCATAGTTTTCATATTTTAATCCCCTCAGTCATTTCCTTTTCTCTGTACTCCCCCCATTCCCTTTAAAAAAAAGGCCATTACTGTTTTTAATATAATTTTTTCATGAATATGAATGCAATTACAGTAGCTTTATACAGGAGTACTTTAGGGATCTTTAAAAATTTAATGTACTCACTCACTTATTTGTGGTAACATACACAAAAAAACCCAACAAGACAACAGAATTATACTGAGGAAAGAAAATGATCCTTTCTATCCACTGCATAATTACAAAAATTGATCATAGAATCACCAAGGTTGGAAAAGATCTCAAAGATCATCTAGTCCAACCGTCCCCCTCCCATCGATATCTCCTGACTAAACCACGTCTCTTAGCACTACATCTAAAAGTTTCTTAACACCTCCAGGGACAGTGACTCAACTGCCTTCCTGGGCAGCCTGTTCCAGTGCCTCACCACTCCTTCTGAGAAGACATTTTTCCTAATATCCAACATGAACCTCCTCTGGTGCAACTAATGATATTTTCATTAAAATTCTCCATGTCAGGATTATTAACAAATCTCAGATAAATGTTAGTAAAAACAGTAGTCATCTTCATTAAGGAGCTCATTAGGTTTTATGTCACAAGCTTTAAGCCAAAATAGTTCACTAACCCATAAAAGCACAAATTACCATTTGTGCACCAGGATGCAAGAAAAAAACATATTGGGGATTCCTCTCTCAGACAGTGTAATCAAACAATGAAATGCCAGGATACGTTCCTTATCAACAAATACCCTGTGTCTGAAGGGTTTCAAATACATCCCTAGTGGTTATCTTCCACTTAGGTTTAGCCTAGAGTCAGGGGATACAGGAATAAAAACCGGGTTGATATTTTTAATGCTGTGTTAGCACTGAAAGAAAATGAATGCTGTTTATATTAAGACATTCATAAACTTTAGTAAATTTCTTAAGTAAAATGTATTGCAGTATTAAACAATATATTTTTAAGATGCATTGCAACTCTTTTGAGGCTAATCTAGTTTATTTATTTTTTATTATTGTAATTCCAGGATCTAAGCTACTCAGAAACTTTTCAAAAAATATCAAATTCAAAAGTGACACGTGCTAAAGTCAAGAATAAAATGCTACTGTTTTTAATGCTGAATACATAATCTACAAGAGCGTGTATAAAACATTTTCCAAGTGAAATATTGCATTGTAAACATACTCTACCACTGTGCAATTCCACTCCATAGAAATCAAGTGTCCGTGCTATATTTATGTAGCAGGACTCGGCTTCAGATTGCTTGAGGCCACTGAAAGAGGAAAAAGAAAGATTCAGACCATAAACAAAAATAAAATACATGACATTACATTTATTCCAAATGCAGGAGAAAAAAAAACAACCATAAAAATTCTACTGTCCAACAACTGTGAAAAACTTCATTAAAGAGTTCCACAAAGTACTTCACCTGTGAAGGACCTCCTAAGAGACTCTCAAAATGGACCAAGTCATAAACAGTGTCATTGCTTCAGTCATTCAGCACTTCTTAGAAAAATCATTCTTAGCTGTTTTGCTTAAAGGGATAAGGAAACAAGGCCTCCATAAAAGCTTCTTTTACAAGAAGCTGTATCCACAGACATTATATATTGTTTAGTATCTCAGAAGGAAGTTAAGAAGAAACAATAGAAGCAGCAATCTATTCCGAAGTAAAGGGAGAGGAGGGAAGAATATTAAATAAGCTAACATTATAAAACCCAACAAGCCATCTAAATTTACAATCAATAAACAAAATCATACTTTTTCCCCTGCTGTTAGATGTGAAATGTGGTGCCAGACTTGCAAGGATTCTCTCTTCTACTTTTTTAGAAAACTTCTAAGATTTTGACAGACATCTGCTTTCAAAACGAAGAACTCAAGAATCCTCACACAAATAACCTAATTTTATAACTTCACAGAACTTCCACATGGAATCTACTAGAAGCTTTAAAACACCAAGAATCCAAAAGTAATCCCTACATAGTTTGCACTTCCATGCAGCCTACTGCATTATTCACCTGAAAGGATTCTAATACAGTCTAAACAACATCCCCTTCAGCATGATAAAGAGGTAGTTGCTTCAGACAAATCAAAGCATCAAGAGATTATCAGCTGAGAACTGATTAGACAAGATTCCACTCTAACACAAAATCTGCTGTAGGCTACTGACATCATGGTGAGCCAGCAATGATCCTGGTCTTGCAGCACAGACCAATGAACCAGGCACCACAGCATGTTAGAGCAACTGTCAGAAAAGAGATCAACCCATTACTATCTACACAAATTTAAAAAGAAAAGGCTACAGATGCTATCCTTCCATGGCTAATACTAAGTCCAGGAAAAAACAACAAATTATGCCCATTAAATTATGTTAATTAAATGTGATTTAAACTAGCAACCTATAAGAAAAACATGTAACATTATGTTACGTTAGGACTCTAGATAGAAAGGCATTTCATATAAAGCAGTAATTCTGATTTTTAAAGGAGTCTTTTCCTTGGAAGATGGCCATCTATTACTTCAAGATACTATCCATCCTTCTAAATTCCAAACCATACTAATCTTCCCTGAAACTGCCATTCTAACAAATATTATTCTTCATGAAACCAATTAGAAAGACCAAGTTATGTTGAGTAATAAATACATTGTCAGCAGTGTGGCTTGAGAATGTCACAATACTGGAATAAGGACTGGGAAACAAAAAGCTCTTCGCAGATAACTCACTCAGATCTACATTTATGGTGACTACCATCACCTTGATTTTCAAAAAAAGAAGTTGACCTTGTGTCTTTCACTGTGTCAGAAAGGTTGAGAATGGAAAACAAACATACAAAATGACAACATGATTATGCAACAGGATGCTGAATACAGAAAACCTAATGTTCCCCCAAGTGTATATTTTCATTTTGTTAAATTTTGATTAAGAGTTTCGCTCAGGAAGATAAGGAAAGTCGGATGAATACCAACAAGACATACCTACAAGTTTTAATTCTCAGTTTGCTTATATCATCTACATCAGATTAATCATGTCTTGTGTCTTGAAAGGCCAGTAAGAAGTGCCTCAGCACAGACTTAAGATTTTTTTGTTTGCTTGACCTGCCACTCTGGTAAAGAGGAAGCTAACACTACAGGCCCCTAATGGTGGGGAATTACTCAGTAAAATAAACAGGCAAGAGAAAAGAATTCCTCTACAGACTTGGAGATGGAACACAGGAGGCAAATTTCTCAAGCTTTACTAGTTTGAAATGATAGCAGTTGCTTTCTCAGCACCTACCATCCGCTGAACTGTGTCTTAAGTATGTTCATAGAACTTCCATCTCAGATTTGGCAAAATAATATGAAATTCAGTTAAAAATATTGCATCGGGGCTAGAGCAAATATGATGCAACGCGTCTTCTCAAATCTATATTGCGTTTCAGCAATTATGACTATTTTTTTTCCCATGATCCTCAAAGGATAGATATGAACGAATGAAGAAGAACAAATATTCACAGGGCTAGGTTCGAAATCCTAACAATGGTTTAAAAACTTAACATAATTTTAAAATATTTGCCATAGGGTGTGCGTAATACTACTGACTCACTTCAGATCTCATTTCAAAACATTGCTCTCCTCAAACTATAAGATGAGAAATTCACTCTTTCATATTTCTTTCTTAGAAGGTCCAGTGAATACCACAATCATTCATGTCAAATATGTTGCTGGCACTGATCTCATCAAAACAATGTCTCAGACAGCCGTATTCACTATACTTGCCAAGAGGGACGCAAGGAATACTGCCAGAATACACAATAACCTGTCTCCCTCTCCCTAAACTCCAAAACAAACATGTCTGAAAACTTAAGCATCAAAAAATGTTGTAAATGAATAAAGAATTATTTTTTTCCTAGTGCAGTATATTCAAGTATTGTTATTCATAACTTTTATTACATGACCTATTTGAACAGAGTGCTTGCAATACAGTTAGACTTCAGTCTACCACAACAGCTACCAATGACTAATCTACCAAAACCATTCAATGAAAGCATTGGTTTCACTGAAAGAATCCAGAAAATAAAGTGCTTTCCAACACATATCACCACAGATCTGTGCAGGCTTCTAGTCTGTCCTCTGCAGGACATAACCAGTCATATCTTTGGCTACTATAGCAGCAAAGCCATGACCCCTGCATACCCACTCCAAGATTCCTCAGAGTCTTCCCTCAGTAGTCTCCAGGACAAGGTCTTCCTAAAGATGACTGAATTTATTCATGCCTGTCTACAAGTTCCCTCCTAAAGAAATCTTAGCCTTCTGGAAACTTCTAGAATCAGTTTAACTGTGAAGGAGTAGAGGCCTCAAGTGTTGTGTTCCTGAACTTGAACATCTAGAAAAGCAAACCAGATTACTACTTATGCTAAAGGAAGAGTTGCTGTGTGAGTTCGGTTATCTCTGTTTTGTCCCCATAACTGACAAAATGGCATGCATGCTCTGGACTGTGCTAGGCAGCCACACGTGAAGTTCTGAACTACTCACTACATCCATCAGTGGTAAAGAAAGAAGAGGGAATAGTTAGAGTACTGAAATATGGCAAAAAAAATATTCAGGAATATTAGGGGAAGAAGAAAATTGAGATATTTTAGGGCAGAAATCAAAGGAACTAGGAGAGCAGGGAACTAGTTCTGCTGCAATAAAAATAAGGACAGAGCATCAGTCTTTAGAGATTCAGATTCCACTTGCTCAAATACTCACAAACAGTTTCTTAGGTTAACATATTTGCATGCAGCATGAGTATCTGAGCAACACCGCTAATTCTAAATCTGCAGTCTTACAAGGCACAAATTAGCAAGGTTAGCAAGAGTAATCAGCAGTAGACTTCAACTGGAATAACCAATTACAATCTTCATATTACACTCAGGAGAAAAGAGAAAGCACTGTTATTGAGGCTTGGCTCCCTTCTGTACCACCCCTTCCATAGGGGAACAAGAAAAACCTGTAGGATTTCAGGTCAAATCTGTAGGATCAATCCTGTAAGATTTCAGGGTCAAAGACCCTTGATCCAAAAAAATCACATATACCTAATTCAGTGGTCTAGATGGTTGCCATTAACAATGTACTATGCTAACTGTTCTACTCCTTGTAATAGTTAAAACTTCATGAAATAAATTTCTAACACACTGGCATTAGACTCTGAAAAAGATTAATTTTGCACCTACATACTGAAACCAAGATTTTCATTTAATACACATTATATGAAATATAACTAACTTGAATCTTCCTTTTGTACTTTTTTTTTTTTTTTTTTAAGAGCTCACGAGACAAGAGAAAACTAAAAATTAATGTTACCTGTGTTGTTCATGTAGTGCTTCTACTTTGGTAAGAAAATCTTTGTTCTGTTCTGGTATAAAGTTGTAATTGGACAGATATCCTGAATGATGTACTGAAGCATCATAGTCTCCAAGTTGTGCTGTTGGAAAACAATAAACACAAAGCTTTCATAGTTAATTATCAATTAGAAGAAATCCTTTCTCCTTATTAAAATAAAACGCGCACATGTAAGGGGAAATGCAAGACTTACAAATTATTTCCCTGCGGACAAGCCATGTTAAACACAGTTAACTGTATTATGTCCACAAAGAAAAACTTTTCAAAATATGCTTACCCTAAATATAATCTCAGGTACTGAAAAAGATCAGTACTTCACTTACTCATACAGCCACACTTTTGCAACCCAATCTGTAACACCACCACACAGGTAGTACAGTATGTGCCATGTTGGCACAGACAAGTAGTACTGTAACATTAAAGGGAAGCAAAATGCTCCAGAAAGACAAATGAAATCAATTTATCTTTACTTGACCATAAAAGATCAGAAGTCTTCAGTTATATCTGTCACTTAAAAAGCAACTACTCTGTACACTGTAAAAACTGCTCTAACTAGATCCACTGGAAACTGCCCTAAGAATTCAACTGTTAATTTTGCCCCTGCTGAACATGAATTATTTAATGTAGCATAAGAAACAATTCCTGATTCACACACAGTAGTAACATGCTGCTACCAAAATTAAACGCATGCTTATAGAAAAATAAACTAAAAACAACATTCCTTAAAATTTTACCCTTTAATTAATGATACTGAACAGTATATATTTTTAAATAGTTACTAGATAAAAAATAATTCTTATACACAGTTGGTGGGATATATGAAAACATGAAAGTATAAATGACCACAAATCTACAGCCCCAGTCCATGCAAATATTATTTAAGAATATGTCACCATAAATTTATATCCTGGAAGAGACAGATACACGTAACTCTTGTTATAAAGATGAAAGGTTTGTAGAAGGAAGGCGGTTGACTCAACCTGGCAGACCTACCCAGCTTCAATTTAAAACCTTTATTTCATGTTAACTTTGGTACTTTTATGAAATACCTGAAGACATTAAACCCTAAAATTATGGGATATTTAAGCAATTCACTAGAACTTGTACAGTTCTCCTTTTTTGCTTGAGAGCATGAAGTTTTCTTTTTATATGCAAGAAACCATTAAAGATTCCCAAAACTTTTCTGTATGGTGCGTACATTAGCACAGGAAAAAGTATCTGTGTTTACCGTCTATACCACAGTATGGAAAACAGCAACTAAATCATGAAGTTAAAGAACAAACCTTTAGGAACAATTCTGTTACCATTATTTAATAGAAGAGAGATTCAAATGATTTGGGCTAGAGGAAAAGTAAAAATAAAAACAGGCGTACTTCAGAAATAACTTACAGGTACAATCATAGAATAGAATTAGCTAGGTTGGAAAAGACCTACAAGATCATCCAGTCCAACCATCCACCTACCACCAATAACCCCACTAAACCATGTCTCTCAACACTATATCTAATTTTTTTTTTTTCATTCAATATGAGACAGGTTCTAATTAGTCATCTTCTACATATGGAATTTGCTCTGGTCTCTTTTTCACTTCTCCTAGATATGTGAGGTCATACCAATACAGGGAGCAGCTCAGAGTACTACTTGCTTCTTCTTCAGCTCCCCAGACAACACTTCAACTGACACAGTGAAAGAGAAACTATAAACACTGATGAGCAGACATCTTAAAAGAGTAATGGTCTTGAGCAGGATTTTATTTATCCAAGAAAGAGAAAAAATTAGGGAGTGTCAAGACAACAGTAAAATCCATAAGGCTTCCACCTCTTTATTGGATTTTTGCAGCAGAGACTGGGGGAAAGAGTACATTATGATATTTTCAAAGTTTCTCCTGACATTGCTGCTGGCCTAAGTGATCAGAACAGAAGCTGATACAGACTGAATGAATATGAAGTTGCAGTAAACAAAAGTGAGGTGTGTTTCCTGATTTGATTTTTTTTAAACACATTTTTTCCTACTCTATTTGCTCTTTAAATCATAATAACTGGGTAAGAGCAATAAATTTGAACCAAGAAAGAATTAAAAAAATCAGTTATTTTCATATCAGTTCCCTGTATTTTACAGTTTTATATTTAATATGACAAGCTTTAAAGAAGGGAATATAACAGAACAATTCATACAGAAGGCAATATTCAGTGTAAAAAGGCATTTCTTTTATAACTCAGTAAACTGATATTGCAATAGCCAAGGAACCATATAATAATTTTCCTTGGGTGAAGTCCCAATTCAATACCGTATGAATTTAAGAATGTTTGAAAAAACAACAAAAAGATCTTGAGCCCATACATGTTGACAAAGGATATGAACTGTCTATGCCCTAGTGTAGCCTAAATAAATCATGCTTTCTTCAGATTTTTTTTTTTTTTAAACAAAGAACTTGCTCAGTCAGAATGATGTGGGAGGCTGCATATTTTTGTCTCTTTTTCCTGACAGCAGAAAAACTTCTGTGCAGAAAGGCAACAAAGGAATCAAAGGACTAGTTCAAGTGAGGGTAAAAAAATAAAATTAAAAAAATTAGACATTTTGGTAGAATTCTGATGCAGAAGATGGGAAGACCAGAAAAGATGACGGGCAACAGACAAATTTGAACACTGGCAACTCAAAGCTGAAGTGAAAAGACCCCGACCAACCTGATCTGACTTTGAAGAAGTCTCTTCCAAGCTGAAATTCTCTGTGGTTACACTTATGCATGTTATTTTTGACGTGCAAACTCCTGTTACATGATCAAGATAACAGTTTGCTTGTCTCCAGTTTTAGAAATTGATGTTGAATGCTAACAGCACCAAAATATTGGCAGTTCAATCTGGTCCTGTTCTTTATTTCCACAAAGATGTCTGGCAGTTTCACAAAGTATAGTAGTAAAAAGGTCAGCTGTTAGCTTCATATAACTTACATAGGAATAGAAAAGTATCACCATTCATGGGAAAAATGTCACAGAGGTGCAGAAGACAAGTTGGTTTTGAATTCTAGAAAGTTTTCTTATGTTTGTGTACAAAGCAGTAGCACCAGAACCTGTTTTTGCATATAGGTGTTCCAAACAAACACAAACATCAGAAGGATAGTGTATGAATGCTTAATTTACTCAGCATGATCTGGAATCAGTCAGATATTACAGAGAATTCAGTTCAAAAGAATCCTGAGAGAAGTTAGTGCCTGAAAGTAGGTTTAGTGTCAACTCTCTGAAGCCCTGAGAAGTAGGAGGTATACCCGAAAAAGATCAATTCATTTCACAATGAATTTGTAACTTTTTGCAGTGTTGAATATTTTACTTGACATTAATAAAACAATAAGTGAACTGAACTGCCTGATCTTCGAAGAGGACAATAATATGAGCAGCTTATGTTACCAGTGGAATGGAAAATTAACAAATGATGGGACAAGTTCAGGATATAAATTATATAGTAATAGCAGTTTCTCATTATATTGTAGGAATAACATGAATGGAAGTTTAAGTCAAAAAGGTTACATTAGTTAACTTTTTAGCAAAGAGTAAAAATTGTCAGGTGAGAAAACTGCAATCCAAGGTTAAAATATAGTTACAGCCACATGACCGGTCTACATAGGAGGATACCAATAACGAGTTAAGTGCAGAGAGAAGAGTAAAACACGATACTGAAAGTTGATTGTAAATCTGTCTTCATGTGAACACTGAAGTACAGAAGGAAAAGATGTGTCCTCATTAGTACACTTGAAGTAGTTTAGGCACTGCTAGTTACTGCAGAGAAATATAAATACAAGATATTCCGTTATGAAAATACTTCTGGAATCAGAAGAAAAACCACTACAGCAGAGTACAGTTTTGAAGAAGCAACATAGGAATGTAGCCTCTTATTAAAAAGAGACTAAAATGACACTAAATGGAGCACTGAAATGAGTAAAATCCACATAGACAGAGATTAAAGTAGAACTAGATATCACACGAATGAAACCAACTTCTTTTGATGATGACTGTACATAGTTGCTGAACACACAGAAGCTAGTCACTTTGTGGTGAGATGGAATGAGAAAATAGGCATTAAAAAAAGTGAAGGAACATTTGTAGAAAAATAACTATACATACACAACAGTGGTTTCAAAGTTATCCATTAAGACTCCAAAAAGAAAAACGAGTCAAACATCCTATTGCATTTCATTTTGGAAAATTAAATAAATCAGCTGCTCATAACTCACAATTAAACATGAAAAAAAATAAAAACAGCAATTCAGTAGATCTCAAATACAAAATGTACTTCAAAAACCATACAATCAAAATCAGAAAAAGCACTGAGAAAAGTGAAGCATATCCCAAGCACAAGAGCCATTTTTCCTGAAAACAAACAAAAACAGCAACAAAAAAACAAACAAATAAAAACTATGAGGATAGGGGCAAGGAATAAGATAAAATACTTGTGGATGGGAACAATTATCAGTACTTCCAAGACATTCAAAGGTTTTGTAGAACTAATGCATCTTAACACTGCACTGATCTGTCACTTGTGCCTCAGAATTCACTACAACTCATTATCATGACTATAATAATGTATTACATAAATCCTGATCCTTGTGAGACTGTTCTATTCCCATTTTTAGTTATGTTACACAGAAGTAAATATTAATAGGTTCATCCACCTTAAAAACATAGAAGAAATAGCACTTATACTTCAAGACACTGTAAAAAGTCAGAGTTAAATCCATTTGGTGGCCAGTCACAAGTGGTATCCCCCAGGGCTCAGAACTGGGGCCACTCCTATTCAACATCTTTATCAATGATCTTGATGAGGGGAAAGTGCACCCTCAGCAAGTTCACAGACGACACCAAGCTGGGAAGGAGTGTTGATGTGCCAGAGGGTAGAAAGGCTGTACAGAAGTACCTGGATAGACTGCATCGATGGGCCATGGTAAACCATATGATTTTTCAATAGGGCCAAGTGTCGGGTCCTGCACTTTGGTCACAACAACCCCAGGCAACCCTACAGGCTTGGGGAGGAGTGGCTGGAGAGCTGCCTGATGGAAAGGGACCTTGGTGTGCTGATGAACAGTCGGCTGAATATGAGCCAGCAGTGTGCCCAGGTGGCCAAGAAGGCCAATGGCATCCTGGAGTGTATCAGGAATGGTGTGGTAAGCAGGATTAGGAAAGTCATCCTGTGATGTGCCCCTGTACTTGGCACTGGTGAGGCCCCACCTTGAGTACTGTGTTCAGTTTTGGGTGCCTCAATACAAAAATGACATTGAGGTGCTGGAGCAGGTCCAAAGAAGGGCAACAAGGCTTGTGAAGGGCTTGGAGAATATGCCCTACGAGGAGTGACTAAAAGAACTGGGGCTGTTTAGTCTGGGGAAGAGGAGGCTGAGGGGAGACCTTATTGCTCTCCTCAAATACCTGAAAGGTGATTGCAGTGAGAGCAGGGCTGGTCTCTCCTCACTGGTGACAGGACAAGGGGAAATGGCCTCAAGCTGCGCCAGGGGAGGTTTAGGTTGGATATCAGGAAAAACTTCTTTACAGAAAGGGTTGTTAAGCACTGAACAGGCTCCCCAGGGAGGTGGTTGAGTCACCATCCCTGAATGTGTTTAAAAACCATTTGGATGTGGTGCCTGGGGACATGATTTAGTGGTGGGCTGTTCGAGTTAGAGTAGTATGGTTATGTTGTGGTTGGACTTGATGATCTTGAAGGTCTTTTCCAACCTGAGCAATTCTATGATTCTACGATTCTAAGTCAACTTCCTTGGCAATGGCCAATATCCCAGTCTGGGATTCTCCATTTCAGAGATTACAGCACTGTACTTCAATGTTTAAAAGTATTATAGATTCAAACAACAATTTGCAGCATAGTGGAATGATAACAGACAAACAACAATTGGAGTAATGATCTCCTGAAGTCCTCTGTATTGCTTATCACAACTATAAAATGAAGTTAAGGGAGATCAGCCCCAAAAAGCTGCAGAGCTTCTGTACACAAGCTGTCAGGATGATCTTAGCAGAGCAGTTCTACGAGCTGCCAGCAAGCTCAAGATCAGCAACCTAGACCACAATGAGCCATGTGAAAGAAAACAGGCAAGTATTTTAATTAATCTGCTTAAGCGGATTCTAGTATCAAGGGCTTCTTCACCACCACCAATAACATGCTGGTACTGTCGATGACAAGTGTTGCAGACATGATAAAATGCACCTTTGACTAAACAGCAGAGTTACACACTACAGAAGGACAGACAGGCCACGTACACAATCCTTATACTACCTCACATATATGGTAAATAATTTCAAATATTGGAAATTCAGATCAAAGTTTTCTGTATTTATCAAATCTGACTGTGGTTCCAAAGCATAAGGGCTACCAGTACCCTGGAGAGTAGCCAAAACTTTGATCTTTGAGTAAATGTCAGACTGCATGATGTCCTTCTGAATGTTATTTCCCTTCAAAAAAGAATGGGAAAGCACAATGCTTAATGATACAAAAGAAAAAAAGAAAATCAAAGCACTAGCTGCAAAGAGGCAACTCTCTGCAAATTAGGAAACCTAAGGTTTTGATGACTTATTTAAAAAAATATTAATAAATAAAAAGCTTTATCTATTTACGATTTAGTTAGAAGAATCAGGCAAGAAGAAAGTGGTTGGAGAAACTCTGTGGTGCAACTCTAACTTGTAGAGATGCTGTTCATGAGCATGATGTTCCTCCAAATCCTCCAGCCTGTATACTCTGACGCAGATGCGATCTCAGCCTTGTCCAACTCCTGCTGGAACTCCCCAAACTGAAAGCAACTCTGACCCCTAATTCCTGAGGAACGTGCATTTTAAGCTCACCCTTCCTAAAATCCTCACCTTCACAAGCTTCCTTTTCTTCAAAGAACCTTTAAATCACAAGCAAACCATCAACCCCTTCCTGAGTAAACTGCTGAAAAAAGACAACAGGGTGCTAGAGACCTCCTGTTTCTCATAGCACAGCTGAGAAGGGATAAGAGAAATTATGTTTAGAGGAGGAAAAAAAAATAGGCAGTCACAGTGAATCACTGGACAACTGAAGCTCAAGAAAAATAAAGCTTACAGGTATTCATAGTATTTTGTGGTGGCTTTGCTGCTGTGTTTCAGATTCAAGTCCTAAGCCATCAAAGGACTAACACACATGGGAGCATATTCCCACCAAACCCATGGGACCTCTTACATACCCGTAGTTAGGCATGTTTAAATGGAAATGGGAACTTACTACAGGCAATGACAGGAAACAAGTGCTTATAAATCAGGTACATAACATTTTGAATAAAAAAAAGTGACACATCAAACACATCCATTATTTAATTTTATAGACTCTATAACATTCTCATTTTACACTGGTAGGAAACAAGGGGTACAATCCATTACTAAATTTTGTTATTTTTATGGAAGAGCATGCTTCTATTCAAGCAGTTTTGAAATGTGAGATGCAGTTCGTTAAGCTCTCCTTAAAAAAGGATCTCAAAATTCACTAATTGCTTCTGGCAAAAATGCATTTGCCAAAATTAAACTAACTTACGATTTAACGTTTTTAGACAGTTGGGAGCTCTCCCTCTGCATAAAAGGGAAGTTACAGAAAATCATCACAGGAAATGGCTCAGGTGAAACTGTTTCATGGCAACTTCAAACAATTGCTTTTTAACAAGGAAATACCCCATACTTACGAACTTAAGCTCTCCTTAAAAAGTACAAATAGAGATTAAAGTATCAAAAGAAAACTAAAGCACTTTTACTTGACAAGAATCCCAGCAAACACATGGAGGTAAGGAGAAATACATGCTCCGATTTCAGAAGGTCCTTTCTATTCGATCATTGTCTGAATGGCAATAACCTGGTAGCAAAACAGAGACTACTTTCTTTTAAGGGAGTATGTCTTTATTGAATGTTTCATTCTCTGCTGAAGCAGCAAATAAAGATAGCTGTTGCTGTATGTATGATACCTAAGAGAAAAAAAGGATTTTTTTTTTTAAACTGGTAATTGCACTAATAGGAAAATCAGGAAAGTAGCTGAATGGGAAATTCCAGAATCTACCAGGAAAGAGAAAGATTAAAACATACCGTAGCACCCTTCCACAATCTTTACTGATCTTCATTTTCCTTTAGTAAAACTAACTGCATGAGAAGGTATGCAAAGCTCTGATAAAACTGAAGGAAAATTGGAATTACTTTGGCATTTGGGGTGCACTACTTGTGACATAACTCATTTTGAAAATCTTGTTAACTCTGAGCTTGTCATAAACATTTGCTTTCTTCAGTGCACCTTTTCATCTTCTTGCTTTAGCACAATTGCGTTGCCAATACTCCACTAAACACCTTAATGGTTTTGAGAGTTCTAGCATTCCAGTGCCCAAACTGTCCCAGTGATGCAGACGTGGGGACTCATTTTCTTTTGCAACAAAACTGGGATGCTAGCCTTTGATGGAAAACATGTTTTGGTTTCAAACATACTCATTAAGTAGGAATGTGTTTAAAGGTCCATTTAATAAAAGAGAACAGAATACAATAAACACAGAAGTGATTTCTTTGCAGCCGCTTGGGATTTTCATAGATATCAAGAGCTTGACACTGTATTTTCTTCTTTGAAAACTTTATTTAAATTTTTTAGCTTAATGTCCTCTTATAACGATTTGTGGACATCACTAGTGTTAAAATAATTATATAACATTCTACTTTGCTATATAGTATTGCTTGCCCCAGCCATTCTACCTTTTTTTTTTTTGTAATGCAAAACTCACTGATCCTTCAAACTGTATTTTGATAATTTTTTTTTAATCTTTTTTTGCTATACTGAGAAAGGTCTCTCTTCAGCTGTTTTTAAATCATCCACCTAGTATCCCTTTAAAGCACAGGATTCAAATTTTTTCTTTTTTTCCTTCTACAGAAGATAGCAGAAAAATATCACCCTTGGAACTTCTTTCCGCGCCAGTAGCAGGCAGATGAAAAGGATGAAAATTATTGTAAGCAGAATCACTGCTGACAGTTTTCCCATATCTAACAAATCAGTATTTCCTGAAAAAAAACGTTACGTAAGAACATTTGTGTTTCTTAATCATAATAGCTAATTTACTTTCCCCTTAACTGTTCTCTAGGTGATTTCTTATTTCCCTGGAAGGCTGTCTTGTAGTTACTGTAATGCCCACTAAGCTTTATGATTTTGAAGAAAAAAAAAAAGACAACATTGGGAACAGTACATGTTCTACAAGCACACACAAATAAGAACACCATTAATCACTGTATCAATTTTTTTTTTTGACAGACTCAAAAAGTAGGCTTTTTCTATGTAGAACATCTCCAGGCTGCAACTTTACCCTCCTTTCCAAAGTATCACTTGTGGTATTCTGAACATTCCACACAAATAAAGAAATCTTTCCTTATTTTTCATTGGAGAACAACCAAAAACGTACTCACTAATCAAAGAAAAATTGATTATTACTTACATTGTACTGCGTATGATGCCAGCACAACAGCAGAATTAATAGGGCATGACAACCTGGAAAGGGAGAAATTATTCTTATTTAGACATAGACAATATAAATACAAATGTGAGCAAGGTATTTCCAACTATTTCAGCACGTAAAGACTTGTTTATCTTCAAACTGTGTCTGATTTTTAATTGTGAAGTTTAACCATCAAACCAAACAGACTGCACAGGTTAGTTGTGTAACAGCTTCTTACACGAATGGATGTACCTCATCCTAAAAAGACATATTCTTGCTGGATGCTTATTCTGGAAACCAAAGAAGGGATTTTTATGTGACTCTGGACACTATTCTAATAGTTGCAATCCAATATATTTAAAACCAGACACAAACACTAAAATTAGCCAAATGCCAGTACAAAGACAGCTCTGATCTAATGTTCAAATGTGATTCCATAAACAATACCTCCTATGAGATCTTAACAGTAGTATCTATTTGGTAGCAAGTATCTGGACCAACTTTTTGTACAAATACAAAGGAATCAGGGAAAGGAACCACTGGGTATATGTTCATTATAAAGGGAAGATATCCCAAGACTAATGAGAAACAAAAGCATGAACTGCTATTTATGAAATTTATGTACGTGCAGAAACAACATCTCCCACAGCTCAATCACAACAGACTTATAAACCGCTCTTAATCAGCTGTGCAAAAATTTGAAGTGTCTCCAAGCAACTCAAATTTCTTTAAGCAGAATTTCATGAGGAACTCCTTTATAGCAGGAATTGATACTCTCAGAAAAAAAAAAAAAGGCTTGTTTGTTCGTTTATGTTTTTAAAGAGAATTATGGAGAAGTTGAAGATTCTTATTACCTTCCTTCCACAATGTCAGTCTTCAGCTGCAAGAAGAATAAGTGCCTACAAAATATTTTTTGGAAAAATGAAAAAACACATATTTAAAAGGTACTGTTTAAATCGTTAAAAGTATTGATTTTATTTTACTATGGAGGTAAGTTTCCTGGCAAACTATACAAACAGATGAATGAAGTTTAATGGCATTTACGAAGACATACTCACGCACCCACTCTCTCTCACAATAGTTTTAAGGATGTCTGACCATCAATACTACAACCACAGGACCACAGTATTTATGTCATAATGAACACTGCAAAATACAAAGCACTACAGAATCAGCCTTCTTTTCTTCCAGGATTACCTACTTGGGATATAATTTCTTTTAAACATTCTGTGACAGTCTATCTTGGGACTGTTTTTAATAACCAATGGAGGATGAGATGTTTGTCAAGCAGCATACGCTGACAAAAGCTCTTGAACAATCCCCCAGGAGCCATTTAGCCTTGCTCATATTAGAGCGTTTGACAACACTATTTGGGAGCAGCACTGGAGAGCTGGGAGCAAAGAATCACAGAGATCAAGTCTTAGAATAATTTCATAGAATCGTAGAATGGTTTGGGTTGGAAGGGACCTTTAAGATCATGTAGTTCCAACCCTCCTGCTATAGGCAGAGACATCTCCCTCTAGACCAGGTTGCTTAGAGCCCCATCCAGCCTGGCCCTGAACATTTCCAGGGAGGGTGCATCCACTGTAAGCAACCTGTTCCAGTGTCTCACCATCCCCACAGTGAAGAATTTCTTCCTGATATCTAGTCTAAATCTACCCTCTTCCAGTTTAAAGCCATTTCCCCTCATCCTGTCGCTAATTTAAGTTTAGAACTGCACAACAGTTTACAACTGCATAAAGAGCAAATATCAGAATGGGTCCCTACTTTATTTTTCAGTTCGAAAATCATCTATAATGTTGTACTATTTATATTCTCTAACATTAACTAGAAGACAAACAAAGAAATTGTTTCAAAAATGTCAGATCTAGAAAACAAGAACTGTTATCTGCTCTTCCTGAAACAAAACAAACAATGCCCTCTCACACCCCTGGAAATAAATCTACTACACATGTTCAGAACTGACTCAGCGCTCATACAAAGAAAAATCTGATATGCTTAGGGCATGCAGTCAGCTTAATCACTGAACTTCCCATTTTTTAATCACTGCATCCGGTTAATTAAGGGATTAGAAAAGAAGGAAAGCACAACAGGCAGCCATGAAGGCTTCAGAAATGGAATCCATAGTGCAAATAAAACAACTAAGATTTCTGTAACTAACTTATACTCTACCTGTATTTTGGAACTGTGGGCTGCTTACAGCAGAAGCCATTTATTATGAGCATTACATGAAGCTGCTAATTCCAAACACATTAAATACAAAGAATTATACAAGGTTATACTATGTAATATTACATAACATACTGTAGTTTGCCATTCTGAGGAGGTGGAAATGAGGGCTTTACACATACTTAGTTTACGGAATCAAACATCAGACAGACATTACCTGGTTTGCTCTTGCTGAAGTGTGTTAGGATCAGGTATGAAAAACCTTACACGAAAACGAAGGGTGCAGGGAAAACCTCCTAAAATATTTTAGAAGACCAAATCAATTTTCTTTTTTAAGAAGATACACCCAAAATTCTTAAGTTTATGTTTACAGAAAAGTTACACAAATAACCACACAGTAATCCCATGTATTTTACTTGTGGTTTCTCATTAATTAGAGAGAAGTCTCTCCTGACGCCCCTCACCAACTACAAGAAGAAAACATTCTTACATATTATGATACTTTCATTTTAAGTACTTTGTGCCTGCTATTTTACATAAAAGTACTATTTAGTTCTTTGCTGCTTTGCTTGATTAATTATTAGAAAAGAAAAAAGCAGCAAATGTATATGAAGCATTTCAATCAGGATAATTCTATCTTAATTATAGAAAAAACAAAGAAACACCAGAAGTCCACTGCGTTAACTTCTTGTGTTTTTATCTGAATTCCTACACAACCTACAGCATACAGTAAAAATAAGAGATCTTAAAAACATAGCTCAGGTTTTCCAACACAAATTGGGACACTGTCACTCAAGTTCTACTACGTCACATACTCTGGGCTGCTATACGTGTTGTTGCATGCTGGCTGGCCTGTCCTTGAGCTCTCCTTTTTGGTAAACATTCTGCACTACTCAAAACTGTTCATGAACAAAAAATACTTGAACAACGCATGGACTTGGGAGCACATTTTTTGTTTATTAAAAACTAGTGTAATACTAAGTTTTCTTATCTTACTTGAGACAAAAATTGGTCAGAACCTGTACATGAAACTGGCTCGGCTTCCCTCAAATTCCCTCTTTCTTATCTTCCATGTAAGGATGAATTTACTGACACTATAAACTCACTACTGCTTTCACAACCCTGATGTCCAACAGTGCTGAGAAGCCTGTTGCAGACCCTGTTACAGCACAGTTAGCAATTCACCAGGTCCTAATAACACTCAAGGGGCAGTAAGAGATGCAGAAAGTTCTGCTTAAAAGACTGGCAGAGATAAGACTTGCTCTAAAAGAAAATCTACCATACAGATACACTACCAACAACTGTATTCATTCTAGTCATAAGAACACAGAAAAGCTGAACTACACAGTTACAATCAAGAAATAAAAACTAAGTCTTACCTTTTAACTGTTTCCTAATAGGTTTGTTTGGTTCGAGCCATCGCTGTGAAATGAAAAACTATTAGATGGATTAAAAATATTTAAAAATAATGGCTGTTTACTTTTATATGCATGTGTATGTATATATACACGTACATATACATACACACACATCTATTATTTACTATACTTACAGGTGAATCTACTGAAGTTTCATTTTGCTGTAAACCAAAATACTCCTTTTCTGTCACACCCAACTGGCTATAGGTCATATCCAACAAAATCTGACCAGTGTCTTGTTTCTGAAAACAAGAAACATTTAGAAATGGAACTGTGAAACACACATTGTAAGATACAAATAATTTAAGTAAGTTTTATTTAAGAAAAAATAGAACACTTATGAATAAAAATAGTGGCTAATTCACTTGTTCAGTTTCTCAACAATGTAAGAGTTTTATTCTGAAAATAGTGGTTTTTTTAATTATTAAAAGAGACTCTCTTCCCAAAACACATTAGGTATCCAAAATCTTACAATATGAATTTTTATGAACCCAAGTCATTGAGGTCGGTCCAGCAATTAACTTTTATGCAGATCATCCCTCCCTCGATCAGTCTTCAGGAGCAATATCCTTCTCTGGAGTAGTACCCTGCAATCATAGCTTACAGCCACATGAGGCTGCTGTAGCTCCTGATGTCATCCCAAAAGCAGCTGTTTCCACAGTTTTCACATGGGAAAGTTTGTATACACCAGAATGAGGAAAAAAAGGTAGGAGGAAGCTGTAATTCTAGCCATTAGATCCTGGACTTCAGCTTGAATTCCCACTCACCCTACCACCACTATGCTACCCCATTTTCTGCCCAGACATCTGTCCAGTCAGGTATTCCCAGAAGAACTAGTGTAACCAGGGAAATCCAGGTGTCCCCTGGATTAAATTAGCCTATCTCCACACCACTGCATTGTGGAAAACTGATAACCAACTTCTGTCAAAGAACAACACTAATCAGTGCTATTAAAGAAAAAAAAAAACAACAAACAAAACCCCCCGAACAAGACTGCAATCTTAAATATGCTAACATGTAACATATCTTACAATGCTGTGCAGCACTTCAAATGTAGTCAAACCAAGCCAGTTTGCTTAGCATCTTGTCTATTCAAAAAAATTATATACACGTAAAATTTTTCAGATGATCTTCTGAATTTTATTCTTAAAAACAGAAATAAGCTGCATACATGCACAAAAGTGACATCAGAGGAAAATTTTTCATGCATGCAACGCAAGTACTTTATTTAAAAAAAAAATCAAAGGACTTAATGCATATGCATTATAGTGACCACATCTTTGTGGATGGCCTTATTCAGTGTGTAAGAGTGCTCACTCAAGCACTCGACACAATATTGCATTCAATTCTCTTTGTCTAGACCTTGTTTATTATACAGCAGTCAAGTCCTGCTCAGAAGACAGATTTACCTGTTTCTGGTTTTTGTTGGGTTTTTTTTTTTTGGCTTTTTTGTTGTTTCATATTTTGACTTTTCCTTTTACACTGTGCACCAGCAACTGTAATTAAGTGCTTTAAATATTAGCATATTCCACAGTCTTCTCTTATCTCATAAAAACATTATTTCTGTTTAGAAGATAAGAAACCAAAAATTCAAGCGAAAGACACACACCTTATTTTGGAGTACTGAATATTACTCAATACTTTCTACTGCTAGAGCAGAGCTCCAGCAACTCCACTGTGATCTGATCACTCACTATTTCTTCACCAGACTCCAGACAAAAGGTAAGGTAACAGTCAATTACTGGCCTAGGAAAAGCTATGCCTAGTTTTCTAGGGCAAAGTCGCACAAGAAGAAAAATATAGGCAACACTTAACTCTTACATGACTAGCCTTTCCCCTCTGACAGGCACTCCTACTTCCCCCTTTTTAACATTCCTTGGGACATTCAAGCCACAGCTCCCATCAAAACCAAAACCAATTTCTTTCTTTTTTTTTTTTTTCTCCCCTGAAATAGCACTTCAGTTCAGTGAAAAAATTGCAGCATCTCAGTGACAGGCAAAAAGCATGTAACTAAGCATTCCTCATCACACATGGCCATGATGTGCGCTTTGAAGGCAGCTGGGTCCAGCACTGCCAGTCAGGTGGGCTCCTATACAAAGAGCAAGATTTATCAGAGAGTATCAGTACATGTACACAAGATCTCCCAACGGAAACAGCAAAAGTAACCATGATCCTCTGAAATAATGGACATTTCCTGACTACGCTCCCCAGAATTCTGTGGGTTTTTTTTTTGTTTTGTTGGTAACATTGCTTGTTCTTCTTCTTGGAAGCAGAATGTGAAAAACTGTCAAGAGGCATCACAAGAAGCCTGCACAACTCTGAAGCACGACTTCGCATCCCTGGAGCATACTTCTAACACTGAGCTAAATGAGAAATTAATGGTTATTTTGTAACCAAAAGCAGTAATTACTTACAATGACGCATACACTTTAATGGAAAGAGTTTGGGAATTTGGGGTTTTGTTACAAATAGGCTAAGAGAAGATTATGGTGAGCAGATTCTACTGCTGATTTTCTCTAAGTTCAAACACTCCCAATTCCTCTTCTTTTCAACAGTACTGCCTCCCAATTCCCATATCATTTTTTACAGTTCTAGTTCTTCAATCCAATTCAGACATCTCCACCTTCTCTCTCTCCACCTTCCCTCAGAGAGGTACCTCTCTTCCTCTGCTATAAATGAAACGCTATGCCATTTCACTCCTTCCCCTCTAAAACCAAGCAAGCTCCCTGTTTTGATATTCTGAATCCCAACCCTAGATGTTCAGCCACTGCTAGCTTCCCCTACCTGCCTAGTATTCCTTTCTCCAATTCTTCTCCACTTCTTTTCACAAGCAATTATTAACACCACTTTTCTGTACTCCAATCCTTGCTCTTTGGTATCAAAAGCACAAATTTTCCTCTCCACAATGCCTAGATCAAGCACCCACTCTAGAAATCTATGCCACATATATGAAGTCATTTCCAACTGTTAAAATCTTCTTTTCAGTTGTCAAAATTCCTGCAGTTAAGGGTTTTGTTTTGTTTTTCCTCAGTAAAACTGTATTTACTTTAGCCTTTATTTTAAGAAACAGATGCATCATTTTTCAGTTCTAAATAACTAAAAGTTACTCACACAGCTCATGCTGCACGAACTTCAGTCTCCTTTGCACACAAACAAGTTTCAGATCCAGGTATAAAGTGAGTCAGGCTAAGAATGTCATCACATCCCTGCTTTTGAATTTTGACATCCATTCCAATAGACAGTCCTAAGACACAGTACTCAAACACTGAAGAATCAAAGGCTTTGTAACACAGTACTTTTACTCCCCTCCTCCACAGGAAGAGGGCAAAACAACATGAATACCACTCAGCTAAACTGGATGTCAGAATCAAGTTCTTAACACTACAAATCTTTACAGTGAGTAGTTAACAGACTCTTAATAATGCTCTTCCTTTTCTATAATGAAGTAAGAACTTATGCACATTCCACACTCAAGTACTGCTATCAAGTAGTATCTTGAGATAGTTTCTTGTTTCTGCTCTGAAAGGAAGTTTCCATTTAGTTCAACTTTCTGACTTCCACCGATCCTTATTCTGGTGCTAAAGATTTTGCGCTCATAGAATTCATTTGCATTTGTAGACGCATTAATCACCTCATAGCCACATATCATTCAGATCCATTTAAATCTGTTTTGAAATTGCTTTCACCTTATGTTGGATACACCAAAATTAATATTTAAAGCTGTCACAGCTTATACCTAGTATTGTCTGCCTGTGCTACCACATGAGCTCCTTTATTATAGCAGGAAATTAATTTCTAGCAAGCAAGTTCAAAATCTTGCTTACTAGAAATTAAAGACAAAGAACCCCTTCTCTAGTTCTAACATCAAGTACTTCCATCAGGTTGTATGATCAAAGACCTGCTGTCCTCAGAACTGTAAACCTGTTGCAAGTGAAGACTGTTAGTTCTTTGGAGTGGAAGGGTAAATACACAAGTAATCATCCTTTTCAGTTTGTGTTAACTTCTATGAAGGGTCACAAAGCAGCACCTTAACGGGACAGTGCAACACATACCCCTGTCCTCCTTTGTAATAGCTTTGCCCCATATTCTGGCAATGACAGTCTCACATTTAAGCACTTCCTATGCTTTTGCAAATTCAGCCTCACTTCAGACAACATCCACTGTTCCTTATGTGTTGTCTGAGGCCGTCCCTTCTTGATTTAGACCTTTAAACAGCCACTCACCACCAAACAGCCCAAGTCCATTGGTCTCTATATGCCTAAGAAATTGAACAAACTGCTACAGTTTCTTCTGAAGTCCATGCTAACTTACTTGCTCTTTTGCTAACAACGCTCTTTCCTCTTGCTGGAAATTATTTACCACCTGATCCTCTTATTCAGTGCTTGTAAGATTTTGTTTAACTAGAATAAACAAAAGAGCCTGTTCTTTCCTCAGGACCAGACTTCTGCAGAGCATCCTAGTTGTTCCCTCCATGCCTGCCCAAGCTAGAACTTGCCTCTTTTGTCTGCCCGTGATTGTGCACGTGACTTTCCACAGAGTCTGGCTCCAATGCCAAGACTAACACTGCTAATACTTCCTTGACAGTGGCTCAAAATTCCTGCCTGATGTACAGTAGCACTCACCTTATTCACAGCCGCAATACTAGTAGGTCAAACCACCAGTGACAGCCTCCTCTATTCTCTGTAGAGAAAACTAAGCTACAAAGAAAAAAAACAAATCAAAACAAAACTACCAACCCCCCACAGCAATACTTCTTCGGAAAGCTTTTAGTTTAAAGCACTGATTTTCCCTTGTTTGTGGCAATCCATCTGCTACATCATACCCCCATATCTTTTTTATTATTAATGATGCCTCAGACCTTCCTTTTTTTTTTTTTTCTTAATTTACTG
Organism: Numida meleagris; assembly: GCF_002078875.1. NCBI lineage: Eukaryota > Metazoa > Chordata > Aves > Galliformes > Numididae > Numida > Numida meleagris. The sequence goes on from NC_034410.1 coordinate 83,091,204, forward strand.
AAAAAATTAAATAGCACATTAATGAAATTTGCCAGCCAGGAACTCTGCCAGTAACGTTACATCATTTTTCAGCAGGAACTACTGGCACCTTGAGTCAACTCCCTGCTCATCCTGCAAATCTGCTAGATTCCACATACTACAGCTCAGTATTTCCTATACAAAGTCACACCAAATAGTTATTTAAGCCTACCCTGAATATTGACCTACTGCATTTCCTTTGTCTAAAAACAATTTAATTTAACAAATACATATATGAGGCTAGTCACGCCAGATCTAACTTTGGAAAATCCTCCCCTACACTAATTCTTTCCTTCAGCATTTATTATGAAGTCAGACCCCAGGAAGGGATCAGACTAACAAGCCTGCAGAAGGCCAGATCACTTTCATGCTGTCTTCAAAGTCATCATCAAGTTTCATGCCGTCTTATTGTTTTCCAATCAGACTATCCTGATCTGTCTCAACATACAACTAAATATTTGTTGCCAGTCTGAAATTTCATACAGCAGTTCTTTCAACATGCAAGGATGCAGATTAGCACCAACCTCTCCTGTATTATCCAACAACGTCCAGCAGGAAAACTTAGTGATGAAGATGACACGCCTTTATCATCCCATTTTAATATGAGCAGTTTAAAGTCATAATGCATACCCACAATTAAACAGAACCTCTTAGAAAACCTCTGCTCATTGTTTTAAACATACCATTAGTAACTGTTGGTGCTAACTGCAACAAGCATATTCCTCTTCAAACAATTGAAGGAGTTTGATTGAGATGGTGTGGAAAAAAAAGCACAAAAATAGTCATATTGCTTCTCATTACTACAGTTGAATCCTTTTATTTCTCAAAGGAGAGCCTATTTCTAGAAGGAAGCCAAGTAGTTTAAAAGCAAAAAAAAAAAAAAACAACAACACAGGCACTAAAGACAAATATCGACTGTGCTTCAGAAAGATAATGCAATATAGAAATTATCTGACATTAAGTTTCAGGCCTTCCCAAAGATCAGTTTGCTGGAAATTGAGATGCATACATCCCAAGTGGTCATTCTTGATCCACGAGTCAAAGGAAAGCAATAATGGAAAATTCCTGTAGGCATATACCAAAAGTTGCAAATAAATTTGCTTTGTTGTTCAATATACACCCATTAAACATACCTGAACATGGTACGTGTGAACGTTCTATATGTATTAGAATGACAAATACCATCTTCCCCATGTGGAAAACAGAGTTAACTTCAGAGACAAATCAACCTTACTACAGAATTCAAACACCCAACATATATTGGAAGGCTTCAAAAATAAAATTAAATAAAACATTCCATGCCAAGTGCAGTCAAGCATTGGTCTAAAATGTGTTTTTTAAATAATGTTTGCAAGTTTTAGTTTACATACACCTTCCATTCTTTGGAAGAATTTCAGACATGTTCCATCTAAATAGTGAAATACATGTCTTGTTTTTCCTATATCAGGGCACTTCAGGCTGGTAAGGTTAACATACATCTCTATTTGAACTGCAAGCAAAGAAGCAGAGTGTCTCTCCCTGTACTCCATTGAGAATTTTCTTGATAACAATGACCTAGAGAACAGTAGGTACACAGGTGATACTAATTAACTCTTTGTGAGACCATCAATATAAAATTTTGTATCCATCAAAACTGTAAGTTATTTGAAGTTACACTTACAGTGCCTTTAAATAAAAAGAGTGAACAATAGCAAGAAAGGCTATCATTCCACTATTATGCTCAAAATTCAGACCAAAAAATGACACTGTTCCCCTGAAATTAAATCTTCCTTTTCACTTGCCAAACTACCAACATTCTTTAGTATGCAAGCTTAACAAGAACAAATTCACAGAAATAAATTTAGCAGCAATATTCAGGTCTCTCAGAAGACAGAAAGTCCCTTGGGTTATTTTCACAAGCAAAAATCTTCTTCCTCCTTCCACTGCTCCATTTTAGGACAGCTAGTTTTTGTTCAGATTACTACAGATACAATCACTTGGAAAAGAAAGTTCCATGTAGGAGAATGACAGAGATGCCTACAGTTACAATTTTAAAAGTTTTCCATGCCTATACAGTTTGCTAACAAAGTTTGAAGAAATGGAACTACAGGGACTGTATAATGATCCAGCTGCTACAGAATGAAGAGAAAGAGTCCAATTTCTATTCACCCTGTTCTCCAGAAGCTTCAATATTTGGTGATGTCATGAGTATCATACCATCATTTTAAGGATGTCACTATTAGTTCAAAACTTCAAAACTTCAAAACACAAGTTCCTCTCTTCAGCATGTTGGTAGGTTGACAGTTAAGACAATTTAATCCATCATCTTTGTATTAAATTTAAATTCACTTCAAATTCATCAGTATTAAGCACCTGTGCAGTGCCAATCAGACATTAAAATGTACATCTTGGAATATACATTTGCTTAAAGAAAATTTCTTTCAAGCTACTTCTACTCTTGATTTTTTTCCCCATTTTTCGCTATAACGTTCACATTCCTTGGAAATAAGTCCTCTTGCAGTATGAATTCTGTGTTCAGATAACTGCTGCATGACAGTTGTTGTCATCAGAACAGGAGCAGCCTTTACTCCCACCTGGGCTATCGTATCAAAGAAGGCCAAACTTTCAGCATTCTGTCTTTCTCCATTCACTTTTCGCTACTCATAGTGAAAACAATCTTGCCTACAAATGCAAAGCATACTTACATGTACACGAATATTAATATTCAATATTAGTTTAAAACATACATCCAAACATAGAGCTTTTGTAAATCACAGTCAAGTATCCCTAGCCCACAAACTAGCCCTGAAAAAATGCCAACATTTGTTTTGCACTGATACACTGAAGTTCTTTGTTCATAGATATGAAAACAAATTGTGTTGGCCATGAAAACAGAGTCATGCACACAAACTTCAGGAAGCTGAATTTTTCTGTTAATGTAAGCAGAACTCAAATGTAAGTTTTGAGCAGCTGGCTTCTAATCCTTTTCAGAGACAGATCCAATCAGAAAGTGGCAAAGCCTGCTCTGAGGCAGATCTCAAGGTTAGGGAATCCGGAAGGACAAGGGCCCTGACAGATGAGTGCAGGCTCCCCCAGTATCAGTATGATAGCTCAGTATTCCAAAAACATCAATCTTCCTGAAACTGGTCCTTGTATTAACACAATGTACCTGGATAGCCATGCTCCTTACTTTTTTTTAAACAAAGGGTCCTGTACTACCTCAGGGCAGTTCAGCATTATAGCTGCAGTGAAGGAGTCCCTTCTGATCCTCGGATCAAGGAGATAATCAGCAGACACCCTGAGGGTACCTTCAAGGCAGGGAGCTACATCAGCTGAGTCCTGAGATTCTTAAGGGTTTTGATGATTGTTAGAACACGCTGCTCAAAGGATGAAATGAGAAGTTCAGGTGTGCAGTGTTAGATTTCAGTCCAAATGCTAAATCTAAAGCTGTGTAAACAATTGCTCACTGGGAAGAATATACTACTATGCAGGGATTTCAAAAAAGTTTTAATTCCTCATTTTTCAAGGGTCCTTGTGCATGAGGGGGCATTTAGGCTAGATCTATTCAAAACTGACAGATAAGGTAATCTTACAGAGCATGCTGGAAATGAACAATGAAAAGTTTCTATTCACATGCTGCTCCTTCTCTTATATACTTAGCCCTCAATATCCTCCTCCCCAGCGTTAGCTACTTCACATTATATTTATATAACAATGTCTGTATGTCTGTGAGTGCCTATATATATATTATTTTTATGCATACATACATGCACACACATATGCGTGTGAAAACATGTATATATGAGTATCTATATACAGGTATTAATATAAGTATATAGTGGATAAAATACATATTAAAATATTAGACTAATTCTGTATATATTGAAATGAAAACAATTAGAATTAGAATGAAAAATCACCTGTTTGGCAAGCAAATTCATTTTCTTTCAATAAATACCCAATAGATAAAGTTCAGAAATAAAATCAGTCTGCAAGAAGAACTAATAACAGAGTCCCTTTTAAATACAAATTACTTATTCACAGCTGATAACAATCAGCATATCTGTTTCTTTGTTTTTCCTATATCACGCAGAAGACCTTTCACCAGACACAACAGTCACGATGGAACTTCATGACACCTTAGGCTGTTGCTTCAGAGAAAATTAAAACATCACTTTATCAATCAATTTCACAACCAATAAATTTGGAATTTGAAATGACAAAGCTACATCTTCAATATCTTGTGGAAATCCCATACCTCCAGGTCCCATATTTGATCTTCAGCTTTCAAATGAATATAAATAGATTTAAAACAAATACATAGTTTTCCAAACTTACATTGACTTTGAAGCTTTGTATTGAGCCATCCAAAAAGTGAACATTACAGGTTATCTCTGATCGGGTTTTCTCTTTTGGTAGTTCTGATGCTCGTATGTTATTTATCCTCCCACCTAAGGCTCGTAAACGGGAGTTCATAACTATTGCTGAATAACCTATAAAACAAAAAATACATTAAATAACAGTTCTTACAATTCACTTATGTTTCATCAACAGTCTTCAGAGAAACCCACAACAACATAAAGGCCTTATTACAATCCAAGTACTTAACAGTAAAAAATGCTTCATATACAAGAAAATGAATTGTAAAAATAGCAGGTTCTAAACCAAAACATAAATAAGCACTGAAGCTTCCATGCTCCAAATCTAACATGCTTAACAGAATCGTAAGTAATTACTGCAATGTATACTTAAGCTAGGCCTGGGCCATTGCCTTAGTTTGAATACAGACAAACAAAAAAACAAAAAGCAAGTCAATATTTTACAGCCTACCATACATAAATTCATGAAGCTAGAAATCTACATCCGAGAAAAACAACCCACAAAAATATTTTTTCAAATTTTCCTTGGGAAAATCTTCAACAATACAATCTCTGAAAACAAGTGTTTCCAAAAACACAAGAAATATATAAATATATATAAAATAATTAAAAATATACTATTCACCAAAATAAGAGCTAAATTAAACCCAGTCAAGCCTGCAAACATTTCAAGCCTCTCTTCACTAGATCAATTTACCAATTAACATCACAACATATAAAGCCAGCTGGCAAGCGAAGCTGAGGATAGTTTTCCAGGTTAGTTACCATACCAATTACCGAATCATACCTCACTTATTAGAGGCTAGCTACAAAAAGATTTGCATAATGTGAGTGTTTCCTAGACAGCTGGCCAAGCCAGACAGGAGCAAGGTCAGGCCTATTTTGGAATCTACCCCACTCCTCTGCCTGACTTTAAAACATAGCTGTTTTTTGTTAAAACAGCTAAAGAAACTGAGTTTTTCAAAATAAAATTCCTTAAAATTCTGAAACATCTTACCTACTCCCCTTATCCCAGTAAAAAAAACACACGTGAAATGCATGAAGAGCCATGAGATACAATTAGAGTACTAACGACAACAAAAAGCAATGCAGGGAATGGTCAGAAATGGTCAGTCAATTCATAGTTTGTTACTTTCTAAAATTGAAACTATTTTTAAATTGCTAGGACTGATCCATTTAGCCAGCCCATTGCCTTTTTTTTTTTCTCCCTGGAAAATCAACAGCATTTTTTCCCTACTCTTTTCCAAACACACTATCTTCTGTTTCTTTAAGGAAGGAAAAAAGAGGTGATCTCTAGGTAAATTCTGAACAGTATCTCCATATAAAGCATTACATACTTCTATTACTTTGAAGTTGTTCTTGATTTATAATCCGCATTTAAGCATAGTACATTATTATCATTTTTTTTTTACTCAGAAAATGGTAGGTCTTATTCAAGGAATGGCTGTTGCTGAAAAAAAAAAAACACAGTTACCTATCTATCAAGGGCATCCAAAGAGATGAAGACGTTAAGACTGTATATGTTTCTAACAGCAACATTTTCAACTATTTATTCATCACTGGGTTCCTCTTTTGCCAAAAAGCCAGGTAACCACATGAATTATACTGCAGTCTTTTCTCCCTCCCTCAGAGGTCAAAAACATTTCATTGCAGGAAGGTACCTCTACCTGCTAGGCCATGGATAGGCAAGAGGAGAAAATTATTTCCTGAGGTCAACCATAAGATGAGGAAGCAGCTTCTTCTAGCCCAGTGCAAACCTTGGTCAGCTGGCAGAGGGGCAACCTCATGCTCTGCCCTTCAGGGCACAGCCTGCACCGTGAATACTTGCGCTCCCTCAAACTTATATGCTCACCCACTCTTGTGAAAATTCCATTTGACTCTCTCGCTTCTCTACATTTGTATTAACCTCTATACAAAATTCAGCCACTGTTCCCACTTTCTGCAACATACTCCCTAAATTCAATTCCAGGTTTCTGTTGAATACTAGCAAGAGATGACTGGAACTTCATGTTAAAGCTGTTTGCAATAAGAACAAAGTTCCATTTGGAAGGTTTTCACAAATTTTTAATTTTTGATTAAACAGTGTTTTTTAATGCTACCAAAGAGAACGTCTTCATCTTCAGAATTTCCATGGCTCTCCTTCAACAAGTCAGACCTACTCTTTTCCATGCCACAGACCTGTTAATCTGTCTCCCAGCTCCCGGGGAAGGTGCTTGGACACCCCTTTTGGCAATTTACCACAAGAAAATTAAACCTTCTAGAGTGACTGATTTGCATGGAATTCACTAAAAATTTAGGATTCCTTCTTTTTTTTTTCCTCCTCCAATAATTTGATGTAAAGTGACATCACTAACACAGTTGGAGCTCCCAGACTGTGCCTACAGCATGCAGAGATCCTTGGCCATCCTTGACAGAGCCAGCCGAGCACAGCAGCCCAGCCAAGAGCAGGATAAGTGGCTGAGTGTTTGGACACCGCAGCCATCAGCCAAGCTGGAGCTCAAAGGGCCTAAACAAGGCCCACCAATCTGCCAGCAGCTGGGCACTCAGAGTACAGAAAGCTGGCCTCTACTTGCTAGCTCCCTGTCCTTCAAAGTTCTCCTGTACAAGAGCTACAAAATCCCAAATGAGCTGTTTTACAGGGATCATGCTGCAGGCACCGCTATGAGTCACTGTGTGTGTTAGAGCTCAGAGTGCCGCTCTAAGTCAAGAACAGCACAACTCTCCGAGTCCCTAGCACGAAGGAGAAAAAGAAAACAGAAGATATGAGAATCTTAAGTTACTAGCACAGGCTCTTCTACTTTTCTTCCATACAGGAACTGTTTTAAAAGCAGAATGTAAAGAAATAAAACAGGCCTAGATTACAGAAATGCTCGACTTATCAACCCCAATGCAACATTAAGTGATGGAGAAGCTGTGGGGGTGCTGTCCCTGGAGGTGATCAGGGCCAGACTGGATGGGGCCCTGGGCAGAGGGCAGCAACTCTACCCACAACAGGGAGTTCAAACTTTATAGTCTTTAAGGACCCTTTCAACCCAAGCTATTCTGTGATTCTATGAACAATGCAGCTGCTTTGGGACAGGGAAGGGGTCTCTGTGCTGAGGGACAAAAGCAGCCCTGCTCTGAACATCTGCAGACAGCACCCAGCCCCAAGCAGCTAGGGGCAGCCATCACACAGAAATCCTGGCTTCCCTTTTGTAGCTTCTGTGGGATGCCATTTTCCAAAAAAATGGGAACAAAACAAGATACATTTGAACATTACCAATAAGTGAATAGTTTAACATGTATATACCTCTTCCTAAAATAAACACAAATTCAGGAAGTTCAGTAATAATTAAAAAAACAGAAATCAAAACCAAAACAACTCCAAACACAGTTATTTTCACACTGAAGTATAAAACCAAACACGTGGAACTCCATCCCATAATCAAATTGTGCAATAAGCTCACAGGAACAAAAAGCTTAACAACAGAAAGAGGTTAATGTTTTCCAAGTGCATTAAATGCATTTCTGAACAAGTTCGGTTATGCGTGGCTTCCCCAGGAATTAAGCTGCAGTCAAGCAGAACAAAAATAATGTGTTTTCCTTCACTTTTGTATTGAAGACTGACTTTTTAAACAGGCCTTTTCCATGCCAGCTTTTCATATCTTTACAACTCACTTAGGAACTACTGGTAAAGAAACTTACGACCCAATTCTCTGCATAACTACCTTTAGCATGTTTGCTACCAAGGAATTAAATCAAGAATAGCTTTTCTGCTTATATACTTCAGGACCTTCTACACAGAATCACGCAACACAACTATAAACAGCTGAAAAATACAATAATCATCTTCCATTATCACTAAATTGTTAGGTAAATGGATAGTATTTCTACTCCTGCAACAGTATGCACTCTTTTTTCTCCCAAGAACGAGACTACTGTCCTCCAAGCATTCTTAGATTTTCTTTGTATTCATGACTGAAAATCCATGGTTCTGTTGGTCTACTGAAAATGGTCAGTACTACAGAGTGTGGGAATGTCATTTATGAAGAGCTAGCACTACTCATCCACTTCCATTATCTAAGTAACCTCAACTGACAATAGAGTATTTTAATGACTAAGTCTTGTACAACCTTTCAGTAAGGGCTGCATTTTATGGCTACCTGTTGCTTTATTTAAAACATACAAAATAAAGTCATAGAATATCCTGAGCTGAAGACACCCACAAGGATTATTGAGTTCAACTCCTGACTCCACACAGGGTGACCCAAAACCCAAACCTTATGTCTGAGAGTGTTGTCCAGATGCTCCTTGATCTCCAGCAGTTTGGTGCCATAACCACTGCACTGGGGAGCCTGTTTCATGCTCACCACCTCTAGTGCAGAACCTTTTCCAAACACCCAACCTCCACATCTCTCCACTGAACAAGAGATATCCCCACTCCACTTTGTACACCCTGAACTTCAGGAAAAAAAAAAAGGAAAAAAAGACTGGGAATACAAAGACAGGTAACACATTTAAGATGTGTTTGTTTCATTTTACAGCCCTACAAAAACCAACACAAATGGCCTTTATCTTGCAGCAGCTTTCCCTGTTTGTTGACTGAAATGATCTCCCAAATGATCACCACAAAAAACATCCGTAAAAACCTAAAGTATTTGTAAGCCATACTCTGACTCCTCCTCCCATGTATTTAAGTATTATTTAAACATCTTGAAGCCACATCTATCATTGATGCATTTTAATGAGGGTTAGATTATTGAGCCAGCTTTGCTGAACAGGAGACTGAAGTTTAACTCAACACCCATGAAAACAAGCTTCTGTTTTCACCTTCTACAGAGACAACTCTCCTTTTCTACATTACCAATATGAAAGTAGATGTCTCACCATTAACATAAAATGCAGCTCTAACGCTTCATGGAAAATCCCACGAAGTGTTAACCACAATGTAATATTTGCAAGTTTCTATTCAAATTAAAGGGCATTTCTAAAGCCACAAGCGAAGTAAAAAAGATAAGCTTCATTTCAAGCAATGCACACAGGTTATCACTAACTCCTTATCTATAGTTATTTCCCACAAACTTTGCCTGACATATTGCTCAAAAGTCACACAGAAAGGCATCTTGGAAGCCAGAAGTATAAGGTGGTAAAACATGCATCACTAGAAAAAAAAACAACTATAAATACAGAACAGATATGAAAAATAAAAGCACAAATGCTTTAGATGAAGAAACATTAAAGCTTATGGTATAAAAATACCTCCAGATTGATATAAAGCATTAGAGGATCTGATACTCTAGCATCTTCTTACTTAGAACTGAAATAGAAGTTTATACCCACATCTCCAAAGTAGTAGCTACAAGTTCTCCAACCATCATTCCTAAGACACACAGCAATTTCATTATAATAAAAGATTTTCACAATGTAACAGACAAAAAGATTAAGCATTCTAATATTTACTTCCAGGGGGCAACATCTGTGATACATTCCAACACAGCAAAATTATTTACCTGCCATATAAATTACAAACAGCTACAAGTGTTTTGAGAAAGTTATCAAAAAATGGCAGGAACAAAGATTCAGACATTCTAGTTATCTTAATTTTTACCCAAAAATAGATTTTACAGGCTGGGATTGGTCACAAAAACTGAGTCCATTAAGTAAGAAAAAAAATAAGAAAAAAAACCTTGTAAGCTGAGAGTTTTAAAAGTTGTACCTTTACAAATAGCATTAAAACACCTATATTAGCATATATTTTCACACATATTGACAGCTTAATATTTAAAATTAAAGAAAAAGTCATCAAATAAAGTATGACGACACCTCTTCTTCATCTGCCAACTCAATATGTTGGAGTTAAGCCACAAATAAGCCTCCATGGTAGACTGTATATATGATTGTATCTTTATTTGCTTATTTAGAATGCATTTAAAGGCATTTAATTTCAGTGTAGGCAGTTACAAAGGAAAAAAGCCTTCATTTAAAAACAAAAAAGAAACCACAGGTAATTCTGAATATTCTATGGCAACTCTTTAAAATTGGAACGTAAATTTATTTTAAAGGTCATTAGGTAAGTAGACAAACTGGATTGCTCCTATGTCTAGAAATCATTGCCTCTGAGAAGATGATTTAGTACATTTAGTACAGATTAATACAGTTAAAAAAATTCTCACATCACTGCAAGATACCATGCTTAACTAATACATAAGATTTATGAAGTGCTTTGCAAATCTTCCCCAGACTTCATTTAAACTTTCAGCTATAACATATTTCAGGTAAACGTGTATTGCCAGAATCTTTGAGAGAAATCCAGCTGTTCTGAACTCTAGAATCAATAAGATTGTACACAAATGTCAAAGGTGGACTGGAGGAGGGGAGTGGGAGAGGAGACGTTCCTCAGCATTAATCCTGGCACTGTACTAGTACAGACAGAGCACACAGCTAGTGTGGAAGATAGTGCAGACAGACCACACAGCGCACAAAGCCACCGTGTCTGAACTCAGCTCTGCTGCCTGGTACTTACATATCTGGATGGGGGCTAAACAGACATAACTCCAGAAAACAAGCTTCAGCATTTGCTACAACATAGGGCCTGGAAACAATGCAAGTAAGGATGGAGCAAGTGCCTAGAAGAAAGAATAAATATTTATAGGAAGTGATGGATGATTTCTACTGATATGAATCTTGAAGAGCTCCATGCACTCACTCAGCCAAAGAGGAGAATGCAAGGTAGTTGAAGATCCTGTTAGAAGTTCTTTACATGAGGGGAGGGTGGTGGGTATAGAATTACCACAGCCTCTCTGCAACGTGTCCAGCAGCAAGACTGCTTATCTGAAAACTTAATCTTGAAATCAGATAACCTAAAGGCAACTAAATTCTAGAAGAGCTCACTGGTGGAAAAACAATACTGACCACTGATGTCAGTACTCTGTTCTTAAGCATTATTTAACTCAACTTCTGCAGAAAATACACATTCACAAAGGATCAAACCAACTTGTACCAATGACCCTTCAAACTTCAGGTCTGCACAACCAACCTCACCAATGCTACTTTACATACATAGAACTGAACTGTGCAATTAAGTCATTGCACAGTCCAACATGTCACTTGACACAATGCGAAGCATCACAGTCAGACCTTAGATACTGGATTAGCAGTAGCACAGTGATACTATCTATTAGAGTGAGTCAGAGGGGGAAAAAACAAACAGGAGGAAAAAGCAACTGAAGTAATAGCAGAGGCCTTCTCCCTATGCTATCCAAGTACTGTAAAACACAGATGAGGATAAACACTTATAATGCTTTCAAATTTTCAGTCGTTTTTACTGCTCATAAGAGATCCATACTGCATCTGCCTCGTTTATTTTAAGACACATTTATAAAGTAACACCTGAAAACACTGTGCTCACTTCAATAATGGCTCATTGCTCCATTTCCTGCACCATGGGAACTGGAGAATTCAGGAACTCGATGGTTTCCTCTATAGCCTGCTTCTACTTGAAATACTATGGCAGCTGAAAAGATAACCGGCTCACAGAATAGAACAAGATCTACCACTAGTTTATTTCCTACATAATGCCTTTTGGGGCTACAAACAATACTTATGATGTCAATAAGGAACTGTAGAGTGAAAGTAGAAGTTTCTCTACCTTAGCTCAATATTATCTTAACAACTCTGAAAATTTGAATAATAAAAAAGCTCAGTTTCATTAGAAGTTGAGCATTGCAGCGCACAACTATAAACGTTTCTCATAAATAGTTCAGGATACACTGAAGTATACAAAGAGAAATCTTTTTACTGTCACATTGTAATACCAAATATGAAGCTGCACTGACAGCCACACTATGCAGGTAACCAAATAGTACTATTTGGTTAAATACAACAAATAATTTATGTCCTAAAATCTTCAAAAACAGAAGCAAGCACTCACCACTGAACTTTACAGAGAAAAGCTACTGAAATATTCTGAAAATTCAGGTGTCAAATTAATCAAAACATTTAAGTTGAAATACAAAAAGTCCTTGTATTCTGTTAGTGGGCAATAAACTACATTTCACAAAAGTACTGTATGACAAATGAGAACCATCATGACAGTTTTACTGCCAACTACTGTCATGATAATTAAGAAAAATTTTAATCATTTGCATTACAGATTCAGGAAGGGATGCATAAACACAAATATCTGAAAGCTCTCTTACAAGTATAGTGCATATATCCAAGAGTACTTTCAAATGGGAAATACTACAGCTTTATATATCCATATTGTGATACTAGTCAAGAAATCTCAGATCTGTTCTACTGGTTTTAAAAACAAAGGGAAAATACTCAACATAAAACAGGGATTATTCACATAAATATTGCACTATCCACTAAGCTTGCTGGTGTCAATCTCTCTAACTGTAAAAAGCAAACAATTTTTCCTCCACTTTGAGAAGTCACCGTGACAAAAAAGCTTCACTGAGAATGTCAGAAAAGAATCAATTCCACAAAAGATGTTCCCTTATGTAAGACATAATGCTTTGCAACAGACAATTTATTGTCCATTACAAAACTGCAGATCTACATTCAACCATGGTGTTTAATTTAATAATAGTTCTGCAGCAGGGCAGTCAACAACTTAAAAATACATACACATATATGGTTTGCAGGTAATCTCTTACTATATTGAATACTACAGATACGTTAAATAAAAAATGAATAAAAATTTCCCTCTTATCTCAACTGCATACTCAGAATAATTTTTCTATATACTAACCAGATCAGTAAAGTATCTCTTTCTACAATTGCTCCCTCTGATTAACACGTTACATTTTCATGTCAAAGCTTCAAATAACACATAATAAGGTTACCAAACATCTCATTATTTTCCATAGGAATTATGTTATTGTATATAACATTTCATCATCTTTGTTTACAGAAAAATGTAAGCTCTTTTTTTTTTTTTTTAAAGAGGAATAAAAAAACAAGGCTGTAGAGAGAAAAACAGAAGAAATTTAAGAGCAGGCAGCACACTGCAGGTAACTGGTTGGAGAGTGAACTTAAGAGCTTGCTGCTACCTATAGTGCCATTAAATGCCATAGCATGAACGGAAGAACTGAACACAGCTGAATTCTGCTAATAAATTCTGACGGCAGCAGTGACTGTCATCCACTGGAAAACCCAAGGGGAGAGGAGGAGGAGGACAAAAAGCCTTAATCACAATAAAAATAGTACAAATGCCACACAAAGCTAACTTTTCTTTTAAGGAGAACATTAAATGGGACATGAAGTTCCCTGATGCATTGCTATAGTACCAGAGAAATAGCCTGGATTTACAGATGACTGAGGTTGCTCTTGAGTGGGCACAGCTCAGGATCAAACACATCGCTTCATAATCCTGTATAAAATCTGTCACTTGTCTACAGCAGGATGCAAAGTAAACAGCAAACAAGGAGCAGGAGGAGCAGTCTCAGAACATCAATGCACTATGCAGTATGCAAAGCCTGGTGAAGTTCCTGCCTTCAAATCTTCAGAAGCCCCACCAACATGAAAAACAAAAATGCACAGATGCCCTTCAGTACTGTTCAATATTTATAATACTGCCCAGCTGTTAGCTAAAACAGTTTGTTGTTTTCACAAACCTCAGAACCAGGCAAACAGCAGCCAAGACTGATGACAGAATTTTTCTGCTGAAAATGGTACTAAGCAGAGAAACTCAAACAGGTTGAGTCATTTTTAATTACTTGCTAGATTTTGAGCAGTACTCTTGATCCCTAGACAAACCCCAAATTAAAGCTTTGCACCACTCTCCAGGATTTTCTATGGATGATCATTATGCAGTTTGTTTCTTAATACAATATAGGACTGTATTCCATCCAAACTTGCAGTCCTTTTTTTAGGACTAGCATTGCTATTAGAGAATGTCCAGACCTCAGAAGAAAACTGCATTAACGAGCACAAAACACTCCTCAGAATCACTATGAATTATTTTTCTGCAAGCAGACTTTGCCTTCAAACTTCATGGAACTGTTTCCTATATATTCATGCTTCACACGTTACAATTCATGTTCTGCCACAAGCTTTTAAAACACATTCCCTCAAGCATGACAGAAGACTTCCTATGCTAATAAAGCTTACAGGCACAAAAGGTCCGCAAACGGATCTAGAGGAAAGCACTGGAAATTGTGCAGCTAACCACAGAATACTATTGAGAAAGATAACATGGGAGAATAACCTAACCACAGCAATTTGTCTTTTAAAAGAAGGAAGGACACAACTGCAAACACAAAATTAAAAGGTTATCTTCCAGAGGGATCTTAAAACTGACAACTTAACTTAGAACTTTAAATACAGGAAAAAAAAAATCTTTAGAATATAGCTGTACTCAATTTGTCCTCTGGGACTGCTCAAAGTGACAGAAGTTCTCAAGATTTTGAAGCCTCAAAGAATTATTTTATTTGAAAGAATTGTGCAAAATTCTACTTCTGAAACTACAGGAAAGAACTTGAAAATGTGCCACAGAAGCCTCATAATGCAAAGCCAGAAGCTAAGCACTGCGAGGAAACGAAAATAACTCCTGATACTTTGATCACAACTTCTATATACATTCAGATTAGCAAAACTGGAGGGGAACAGGGGAGAACAACTTCTCCAGAAAGTTTACAACTATGATGTTTTGTAAATCTTCAGGAAGAAAAAACAAACCAAGGAGAAAAGGCAGCCTAAGAACATCTGCACTTCATAAACAGTTGTCATGGAAGAGTAGCTTTCCTGCTACTCCTTCTGCATGCATGTTCTGATCTTTCTCCCTGTTTACAATCAGCTGAAAAATTTATATTTTAAGCTGACTAAAACACATTTCCTTTTTTGTTGCTGTTGCAAACACTTTAAAGCTCCCAGGATCACATCAATATGTTATCACTCACCTAACAAGATTAAACTGCTTGCCAGGACCTTCAGAACTGACTGTATCCCATTGTTGCACACCCTCCTCCATAGAGAGGACAGGCAAGTAAAAAAACCAACACTGCCACCAAAAATGGCCAGCAATTTGTCCAACCTCTGCACATGTTAGGCTGTCCACATTTTTAAAAGAGTGCAATTCCTACACATAGCAAAGAAAAAGTTTGCATAAACACATGACTGTTCATGTTCTAGCTTGCAAACAATCTGTGCTTTCTGTTTTCCCATCAGCATTTAAACAGTATATGCTTTAGACCAAAGAAATCTAAACATTTACATCTTTATATCCCTGTTAAGTAATTTTTTCATCATACTACAAGATTAGCATGCACCTAGTGACCACATCATACCACACCACAAGGAAACCATTCTGAAAAACATTACCCTAAAATAGATAATACTCTGTCTTCCCTCTACCGCATATGGACCAGCAGTTATCATTTGGTCAAGTTCTTCCTTTGTACAAATTAGCTAACTTAGCTCCCAAAGAGTCAAACAGCACCCCGTGGTCAGCACACACACACAGCCCCAGGCGGTTGGCTGGTCCAGAGAGCACAGAAAGGGGCCTGCAGCTCATGGCTGGAGCTGGTGTAGAGCTTGAGTTGCTGCAGGGCGCCATTTGGAATGGTGACTTGGTAAAGGTCTTCCTGCTCTCCAGCAGAGCACACCGTTGCTTTGAGTTTGTTTCTATTTGACTATTGTACTGACATACAGTGCATTCACAAAAAATTCAAGCCCACTTAGGCATATTATTTTGTTGTTCATTTTTAAACACAGCTCCCCAGCTAATGAGCTTCCTGCTGCTATCTGAAGTAACATAAGCTTCTTGAACCTTGTCTTTATGAGCTCGTTAAAGCTCCCATGCACAGCAAGGCTCATTTCATTTACAGAATTAAACCACCTCCTTATTTTAGAATGAATCCATGCTACCACTACATATCAACTGTTGCTATTTTTCAGAGCTACAAACTACCCTCCAACTTTAGGTTCCGAATCAGTGAATTCATGAGATGATGCCAAGAATTTTTAAAAGCACACACAAAAGCTCATTTTGCTGGTAGATCTTACATTCCCCAACCCTTCCTATTTCAGCGTTTATGTTTCTAGCTGGCAGGTAGAATATTTATCTCCTTCCCTCAAAGCAACCTTAGCATGGTGTGGCAACTGATTACATAGGAATGCAGACAATGGGCCAACTTTGTTGCTTTATGCTGAAACAGGAGCAAAACAGGAGAGCTTGCTTAGACAGTGCTGAGATCCAATTTCTCTCTGGCAGTTGCCCCACCGTTAGGTACTTCTGCATAGCTGTGATCATGAGTAATGCCTCCCAACAGGCAAATTCCTCAAAACACAGTATGGAAGGGCTGGGAGAGACAAAGAGGGAGTTCACTGCAGCTCTTATCAGGTTAGAGCTACAGTCACAGTCTGCTTGCACTGGGAAATAGGACAGAAGTTCAGAATCACTAATGCTCTGTCATTAGTATTTCTTTCACAACCCTGCAATACGTCAGAAGTGTATTTTAAAATGAAAGTATGAAAACAAAAATTACTTGAGAACACAGTATTGTGCTGCTGAATCTTGTCAAGCAACCAAAAAAACTGCTATGGCAAATCAATGACAAGACAGCCCATTTCTCTGGAAAGAGCTGCTTGTCGTATGAGCTTTAGAAGAGAAATTAACTTGAAATAAATTCTTCAAACAATGTTGCCAGGCTTATTTTGCCTAAGAAACTGAATAAAGTAGCTACTTTATTTTAAAAGCTATTACCTAGCTTTACAAAGATTTGTAATATTTTAGCTTATGTTAAGGTCAGTAACAATGACCCTTACTCCAGGTTGCTTACCCTATATTATAGGTCTGTAAAACTACTCAACTTAATTTGCTTAATTGCTTTCCTAGTGCAAAATGTACCTTATCACCACCACATAGATGGTCTGCTTGCTCACAAGAACTCTGTGAATGTGATATTAATATTTGCACATGAGGAATGAACTCAATCCAAATCTGATCTTAGGAACCATATTACAAATTCTGGCCTATGCCACACACGCTTTAATTAATACGCTCTAGAATTTCACCTAGACAACTTTGTCTCTTGAAAAAAAATACAGAAAAAAATAGTTAGCTTTAGGAAGTAATAGGGATTAGCTGTCAAACGTAGCCAAAACCTGAATGAAATTGATATGTAAAGTATCTAACCTTCAACCATGGAAAATTCATGTTATAGCTTACAGTGTCCCTTCTGAAGCAACACATAAAGAACAAGAATCCTGTAGAAACAAATGCAATGTGAAAGACTAGACAGAATAAGTGGTAGAAGAGTTTTATTAGGAACTGAATGTGGTTACAGACTGGATGCCTATCCAGCCCCCATAAACAAAAAGTTGCCAAAAACAATCACATCAGTATGTGTGAAGTGGAAGCATGGGAGAACCTCAAGGCAGATCATTGGCAGGGACAAAGTTCAAGACCTTGAGGAAAAAACACAAAGGCTACCTCCTGGCTTGATTCCCATTACACTCATAAAACAAGTTCTCCCTAAAATTTTAAAAGCATTGCATCAGTTAATGTTGAAATGACAAAATATGCAAGCTGCTCCAAAATTAATTCCTCCTATTCATTTCCAGATACAAAGAACACAACAGTACTTCTTGATAGAGCAAGTTCTCAGCTATGGAACACTATTTTTCAACATGGTTATCACTGTAAGCAATGAACAAGAGCCTCCATGCCTTGATCATAACAATCTGCACCAGCAGAGGCGACCCACTGTTTCACAGCTGCTATGATGGTGTCATTGATAGGAAAATTTTCCACATGCAGTCCACTTTTCATTAGCCCAAACAGATGGAAGTCAGAAGGCACCACATCTAGACTATATAGTGCATGAGGTACAGCAGTCCAGCCAAGATTGGCTATGTGCTCCACGGTCTTCAAACTGGTATGGTGCCTGGCATGATCGTGTGGTAAGAAAAGGGTAGTCTCCTTCAACAGTTCCCTGCTCAAGAGCTCACTGAGATGCTCTTCATTTTGTCACGTTAAAGAAGTACATGGCTGCCCAGAACATGGCTTGTCTCTCACATCGCCACTGCTGAAATGCACCACCCTCCATCTCACTGTGCTCACATCCACTGTTTGGTCTCCATTATCGTTCAGCAAGTATTGATGAATGTCAATGGGTGCCATTTTTTCTACAGGGAGGAATTCAATGACACACCTTTGCTTCATACACACTTCTATGTCAGATGCCATTTTGTCAGACTGCCCCTCTGCTGCCATCTGTCACATGGCAACAACATGAAATAGAGTATTGGTTGGAAAGTTCAACCTCTACTGCCATTCTGCCAACATCCGCCTCTGATATAATGGGCCAACATAATAAAGTAGGAGGCATTGCTTTCAGAGCAGCCCCCATACATCAGTTTCTGATGCAGGTTCTGAGCTGTACAGGGGGTTTCAACTAGAATATACAGAAGACGAGGAATGAAACCAAGTAGTGGATGAATAAAAACATAGTGAAATGGACTGGAACAAAGCAAAGAGCAACTAAAGCATGACAGCAAGGCAGAGAGTGGAAGAGGAAGAAGTTACATACGATAGTGGAAGGATGTTATCTTGCATCTTTAAAAAAATGAAGAAAGTTTGTTCCTGAGTTAGAGGAACAGAGTTAGGGGAAAAAAAAAAAAAAGATGAGTGATGTTCCCATTTTCCTTAACCAGCACTGTAAGAAAAAAGTCTGGGTTATTTTTTCCTGTTGTGCTGATTTTTTGCCCCCTTTTTTTCTTTTCTTCTCTTTTTTTTTTTTTTTTTTAAGTAGGCCACTTACTGTGAAATACATTAGTTTTATTGTTTTGTTTTTTTAAACAGCCTTTGAAGTTTGAGCATATTCTGTGGAATTCCCTTCCGAAACACTTGACAGCAGGGTTCCATGCTGAGCCTGATTTTTTTTTTCCCTTCGATATGAAGAGGGTCTCTATCAGCTCATCTGTGAGAATCAGCACTGCCTTTGAGTTCTAGGCAAACAGTATTATCTGCAGTCTGGTAAGGACTTGGAGGCATCTCATTCAATTATTTGGCACTCTCTTATGGCTGAATTTGTCATCTTTTCCTACAACGTTGCTCAAATATGTAGTATACATACAGCTGGCTCACAGTGACCAGACATGGGCGTTACCTTCTGTGCCAGACATGCATTGCTAAGCTTAGATTTTAGCTTATTGTTTTACAAACAGATAAAGCTTTGACCTATTTAAGTACAAAATACTTTGACAAAGTTCACTTTACCGCTTTCAGACCAATTTTCCAACATCACCTTATTACCATCCCTAGAAAGAGAAGGAAATTGAAAGCTCAGAAGAACAAGTGTGGTAGCTCCAAACAACAGCATAATTACAGCTGTCATCTTGGAGCATGCTAATTAGCTTCTTCCACTCCAAGCTTCTAGTCATTTCAGCACAAAACAGTTTAGCAAACCATCCTCCTCCTACCAAGAACAGGACGCTAAATGACCAATACTAAATTATCAAGCAAAAAGCTGACAAAATCTCAAAAACATTACAAAACTAAATTAATACGCTACAGTACACTAAGCTTCTAAGACGTAAATTTGCAGATACACGTGGACTATGTGCATTCTTATTTAAGTTCGTTTGAATCAGGAGCCATATTGTAACTTGCTCCATAAGAGAAATGTTATTAATTTAATAGCTATACTCGAACATTTGGAAAGAAAAGATCAGGATTTCAAAACAGCTCAAGTTCCAAGAATGCTGTAGCACCTTTATGAAGTAAACTCATGAGGCCAGCCACAAGCCATTAAATTTAATACAGATCCCTCTTCTTCAGCTTCACTGTTACCAAATCCAAGGAATTCGGTATCAAAATACAGCTCTTGTAACAAACGCCATGAAGAAAAGATTAAGAACATTTACAACCAAATAAATTATATATCTTTTGGATTAAGACAAAGTCACACTAAAGGAAACTACAGGAAAAAAGATAAAAATTAATTGTTATATTAAGGCCAGCTAAGACCTTACCTGAGGGTGACAATTACTTGAGAGCAATAAAAAAATAAATAAAAACAAAGGAACTGCCTGTTATTCTTGGCAAAACACTCATTGTGAAGTTCTGAAAAAGGTCACTCCCAGCTGGTCACTTTCCCCTGATAACTTTATGGCAATGCAAACATCTGCAAGCACCCTCTGCTTCCAATATCACCAACTTCCTTGTGCTGCCTGCTAGCCCAGAAATCAGCTTTAGAACCAAATGCATAAGTGAGCCACCTCCCAAGCTCCGGACTCTGGCCCTCCCTTCTGCACATGTCTCAGAAAGCAGCATTGCCTCTCCCTGCCCCATGGCTGCTCAACACTGAGACTTGCTCTGCTTCAGGAAGTTTGCTTTCTTATTGCTGACAAGAAGCCTGAAGCGAATCCTGTGCATTCCCTGCCATAAAAATAGACTAAATGGCAAGAGCAGGCATTTCAAACAGGCAAGTTCTTTATTTGAGGTTTAGCTTGTTTGAGGATCCTTACTCTCTTTCTTCTTCATCTCAGGAAGTTGTCACCTAAATTATTCTATTTGCAGTTGTGCAAGCAGTAGTTAATTATAAATCTAACTATCAATACAGAAAGGTGACAGCATGCCACTGCCTGAAGCAGTGCTATCTGCTTGAAGGCAGTCTGCGATGGCTGCTATTGTGCTAACAAGTCACGAAAGAGTAGAAAATATCTATACCAGCTTCTCATGAGCACACACAATGGAAACACCTTCCTCCAAAATTAAATAACAGGTCCTAAAGTGGTTAGGTACCAGATGCAAAAGAAAAAAAATCTGAAACAAGAAAAAAAAAACAACAAAAGCAACAATTAAAGAGATAAGGGGGAAAAAAAGGCTTTTACTTCAGAAGAATGCTAAACTTATAACTGTTTCTTCCCTACTGAAATGCTCTTTTACAAGCTGGAACAACTGCCATGGTTTGTCATTAAAAGAAAAAAAAAAAGAGAGGCCAAAAGCAAAAACAGTTAAGTAAGGAGTCATTATAAATGAGGCATATAAAGTATACCCACATTCACACACTAGTTGTTGGTTGCAAAGTTGAGCATTTGAAACAACCCGTCAAAAGTTGCTATCCAAGCTCAACACAAATCATAACCAAGCAAAACAATCCCTACATTTAATTTCACGTGCCATAAGTGACAGAACTACACAAAGTTATTGATCATTTATTTTCCCATGAAGCTGCTTACAGGACTTATCTCCCATAAGAGACACTGAAGTTCCATTCTTACAGTCAGGTCTAAATTTTCAGGTTTTCTGGTGTACTATACTATATTTCGTTTCTTATACACAAAGACATCATCATGCTGACACAAATCTTGGGAGTACTTCCTGAGCTATTTTGTGAGCAAAATTACTTTGGCAAACTTGAAAGCCTAGCCAGAGTACTGTTACAAGGAATAACAAATGTGTACTTCGAATGTTGAATGTCTTCTCCAAGGAACTGCTGGGGCAAAACCAAGAAGACTTGATCCAGGAAGGCTAACCATGAATGTTGGGCATTTTGAAAATGCTAAGTTGAAAAAACAAACATGAAACATAACATGAAACAGCCAAAGTGCCTTAAAAATATGTATATACCTCACCACCATTCATAAGTTTGTCTTAACATGCTCGGTTTGTTCTGCAACAAATATATATTTACATATGCACTTTACCATAAAATCCTCCTCATTCAGGCATCCACCACTGACACGTAACTGATAACAAAGGGAAAAATAAAGGCTTTGGTGCTACTTTACCATTTTTAAATACTGCTTTAGCAAACAAAATCCTTTCAGGATTACTTTCTGCTTGAGAGATCTTTCCTCTTTTCAGATTCTGCTCTCATATAAATAAAAATAACCAAGTATCAGTATTACTTGTCTCAGTACTGTAATATATTAATATATACAAATATTTCTATATTAGAGAAATAATGCTATCAGCCTTAGAAGTATCATTGTGTAGTGGTAAAGTTTTGTACTGGTGTATTTATTTTCCGTGTTTCTTTTCAGCAGAAACAAAAATGTATTATTTTAATAAGATTGATGCTATTTTCACAGTGTTAAGCTACAACCAGTATTTTATGAAAAATATGGTTATACATGACCTAGATTACAGAATCACAGAAAAGTCTCATTTGGAAGGGATCTCTAGAGATCATCTGGTCCAACTGTTCTCAAAAGCAAGGCTTTAAATTAGGTCTTCCAAGGTCCCATCAAGTGAAATCTTGAATATTTCCACAACAAGCGAGACTCCATCACTTCTCTCAGCAATCTATTCCAGGGTTTACTAGGTCAAGGCAAATTTTTTTTTTTTCTTCTATTCAGGCATCTAATTAAAAAAAAAAAGCTCCAAATACCAAGAGCAGTAAACACGTTGTTTAGTACAGTAAATGTTTTGCCCTCAAATTTCAGCACACCACTCTGGTGTATCATATTATTGAATAACATAGGCTAAGTGAGGACTGAAAACTCTGTATCTCAAGAATTATCCCAGACTGGACAACTGTCGCATTTTAACATCAGCAATGCAGCAGGCACAGATAGGTATTAGGAGCCAATGTCTACAGAATACTTATATTGTCAATGGTAGTTAAATGAAATATGTAACTATGCAAATTGTTTAGACATTACTGAGTAATTTGCAATATATTAAGCTACCACTTTGGTGGCTGCCTCTGACACTGTACCCCAAACTGCCAAGGCACACAGGTGTGCCTGGGATACCCTGTCACTTGCATACCGCTCTCATCACTCCCAGGGACTGGACTTGCTTCACTTTGTGCAGCGGACAACTCCAGAACAGATGAGGCATATGACTTTCCTGCAGCCTGCTAAAAGAGTAACTCCTCACCAGTGTCAGACAGCACACCACACCACGTAACAGTCCAGCTACTGGGATCCAAGTGCTGCAGTCAATGGCTCTGTTGTATTTAAACATCAGTTGCATAATTTATCCTTCACTGCCATCCCATCACTTTGTGACAGTCATGCATCTTAGAAATGTCTTCTTTCATATGTATATTAAGCAAATGTGCAATCACAGAATGAATCAAAGAATGGCCTGGGTTGAAAAGGACCTCAAAGATCATCGAGTTTCAACACCCCTGCTGAGTGCAGGGTCACAAACCACTAGACCAGGCTGCCCAGAGCCACATCCAGCCTGGCCTTGAATGCCTCCAGGGACGGGGCATCCACAACCTCCCTGGGCAACCTGTTCCAGTGCGTCACCACCCTCTGAGTGAAAAACTTCCTCCTAATATATAACCTAAATCTCCCCTGTCTCAGTTTAAAACCATTCCCCCTTGTCCTATCACTATCCACCCTTGTGAACAATCGTTCCCCCTCCTGTTTATATGCTCCCTTCAAGTACTGGAAGGCCACAATGAGGTCTCCCCAGAGCCTTCTCCTCTCCAAGTTAAACAAGCCCAGTTCCCTCAACCTTTCTTCATAGGAGAGGTGCTCCAGCCCTCTGATCATCTTGGTGGCCCTCCTCTGAACTCGTTCCAAGAGCTCTGCATCTTTCTTGTACTGGGGGCCCCACGCCCGGATGCAGTACTCCAGATGGGGCCTCACAACAGCCAAGTAGAGGGGACCACCACCTCCCTCTCCCTGCTGGCCACTCCTCTTAACATAGCCCAGAACATAGTTGGCCTTCCAGGCTCCCAGCGCACACTGCTGGCTCATGTCCAGCTTCTCATCCACCAGGACTCTGAAGTCCTTCTCTGCAGGGCTGCTCTCAAGGAGTTCTTCCCCCAGTTCGTATAAATACCTGGGGCTGCCCCAGCCTTCTGCAAGTTCCAGAAGTTAACAGAATATTTAAACGCTATACTACAGATGCTATAATCAGTAAGACATGTTTTTCATTTCTGACAGCAGGGACAAAACTAACAGCTCTTCACTTCTAGAAGCAAAACCAAAAAATACCACCTTGAAAGAGAACAGCAACCCATTGTCACTAACAGTGCTAATACAATCAAAAGAACAAAAGTGGTAAGTTTCTGAACAGAAATGCATCTGAAAATGGTTGGGAATCACAATGAAAACACACTGGTCTCTGCACAATGCAAAAAGAAACTCTATCTTTCCTCCAAGTCTTTGTTTTACAATCCTAGGCTGCTGTGTCTGCAAATCAGACGGCTTCCTTTCTTCAGGTTCCACCACCCTCCCCAAGCCTTCAAGTCTCACTATTGTTTCAGTACTGCCAGGCCCCTCTCTTTTCTTGCCCAGCTTTCATTTAGAGGATGCAGAGGGACACAACAGAGGCAGAGCTGGAACCCAAGTCAAGAACCCGCTCTCTCATCACCCAGTGGGCACAACAGAGTATGAATCTGCTGAATCCCATGCTTCAGGCCTTCCCCTAGGGCAGGCACTAACCTGACAGCCTCTTCTGTACATCAGTCCTTCAGATAGCTCATAGCTTAATAACCAGCAGACCCAGAGATTAACAGAGTACAGATGAACCACTAGCACGTCCTTCAGACAACAAAACAGATTCAGGAGTTGAACATTCATTTGATCCATTGTTGTTTGGGATCACCCGACAGCACATGAAAAAAAACAGAAGTACCAAAGCAAGTGAAATTTGCATATTTCATACTCATTGGATATCCACTGTGCAAAGAGACCACAAAGAATGAAAGGGAAAAGACCAGTGAAGCTGGCCCATCACACCGGCTGACCTCACTTACCGGTGAGAGGCATGTTTGCCAGTCCCCTTGAAGCTACTATTTGAGCAATGCAGTAAAACCAGCTTTTGTATTTCCTGAGATAGGACTTCAACCTTGCCTTAGAACATACAGCAAACTGTCGTGAAGATTGTTTTTCTCCTTGCTGCCAGAAGCTAATGTGCTTCCCTGAACGACACGAGCCATATATAACCAAGTAAGACCCCTACACGGTTCTAGGTCTTGTAGTTCAGGAACATCAACAGGTCTATGGCTGACCTAGGACTGTGACAGCCAAGTCAGTAGAGGTGACATGGAAACACATTCTTCAGGGCCCCTGTAACGCTTGTTGGCCAACAATCTACTGGTGTACAGAAAATCTTTAGGATAAGCATGCTAACTTGAGCTTAAAAATTATTTAACCTACATTAAAAAAGGGGATGAAACCAGGCTTGGCATTCAAGTCAGTGTTTTCAGTTTACAAATGCTTGAAGTCACAGGGAAAGACAGGGGACAAGAAAAGCTAGTTTGGTCTTTGATAAATAAGTTGTTGCACTTGGTAGCCTCCAAGAAACACGCCAACTTCTCTTTTTCACACCAGCTCAACACCGCTTATATTTCTCTTCAGCTGCTTTCTTCAGACACCCAAAAGAGAAACTTAAATATGCCTTTTTATACTGGGCAACATTTATTTCCTGGGTAATTAGGAAAAAAAAAAGACAACCATACACACAGACAGACTGACCGTAGAATAAAACAGGACTCTATACTAAGTTAAACACACTAGTTAACAAGTAACAGAGTTGTAACTGATAGCAGTAACAAAATCTCTTGTTCTTCAGAATACTCATGATATAGATCCTAAAGCCTTACTTGTTAAGCCCTCAGCTCATTAATTAATCTAAACAGATGTTGATGGATTTTATCCATCAGAACTCCTTTTAAGGAGGAGTCAGATTCCTCATTCATCACCTAAGAGAAATAACACATTGAGTGAGCTCGATTTCTTATACAGAAAGGTCATTCAACTGCTCAAACATTTTGCTCTAACAAGATTTTCTTAAGAAATACTTGCATCATTTATTGAATTCAGAATCAAGAAGTCTACATAATTAGCATCAACTTCTTCTAGGTACAACTTGCCTTTATTACTAGTTCTATTCTGAATATATCTACTTTCATATCCTATAGAATCATGCTATTTGATTATCACAAAATCTTAGCTTGCTCCGAAGTCAAGTGTTTCAAACTACTTGATTTCTAAACAGGCAGCCAGTGACACCTTTACTGTAAAACCAGATATGCACCCTAATAAACAGAGTTTACCAATTTCCCAGGTTTTAAACAACTTTGTAAACGTATTCAGTTCATACTGATAAGTAGTTACTTTAACTTTCACATTACAAAGTGTAATACTCACATCAAATCAATATGCAATAGTTTTAAAATTAATAAAAGAAAATGAAGTAAATAAAGTCACCCTAATGGAAGAAGCAGAAATTGTTTTAGTGGTCAGGGCACCGTGGGAAACTGGAACACTGCAGTTATGCCCTACACTCACTGCACTCAAGTAACAGAACAAAAATCCTTAGAAAGACACAGAAACTTTTTAGAATATTCAGTCTAACACCTGGCTCAAAAAGAAAAACAAGTCTCCAATCTTAGAGAATTAGAAATTAAGTACAGATGTTCACTTTCCCATTATGTAACATACTGATAAGGAATTAGATCTTTAAGGAAATGGGGGGAAAAAATAATTTTCAGTGTTGTATGCTTGACGCAGCAGGTGATGCTCGTATGAAGAGCATAATCTCACAACACACAGCTATCCTTACACAGAAATGCATATTTGTAAATAGCTGGGGAGCAGTTGTTGAATAGCGTTCAGTAAAAGCACATGCTGTTAACAGAAGTAGCCTGCTGCCAATACGTTTGAAGATCGGTGTTTTTTTCACATTTAAAGAAACATGATGCTGCAACCCTACACGCTCAGCCACCACTGAGGTATGATAGCCCTTCTTCATACCAGTGAGACACTAGCTTGCAGATACAGGGCACTGGCTGCAGGCAGCATGCAGGTAGCTGGCTCAGTGCTTCTTTGCCAAGCAGAAGCAGCACAGTCATGCACTCAGCCAGCTAGGCATGCATTTGTTCAAGGGTACCAAGCAGCAGGACAGAATGAAAAAATGTAAATATTTATCTGAAAATTAGGAAAGCCATATCTGTCAAGGAAAAAAAAAAATAAGATAGAAGAATACACAAACTTTTCCATTGTTAAATACTGTATCACTTCCTACTTGCTAAAACAATAAAAATAAACCCTGTTCCACACAATCCTAGAGCCCTATCAGTTCCAAATGTCAAACCACCACCAGCTTCCTTCAGATAGATTTTTTTTCCCCACATGTGCATTTTCAAAACGTGAATAACACACAAACAAAGTTGGAGAATAAACTTAAAATCCACTGACTTTAATTACAGTGTTCTGTTCATTACGACAGCTGTGAAAGTATCACTGCCAAGTTCTGAAATCTGTCGTGGATTTTTGGTCTCCTGCCACACCAGTAGTACACCCTGACTGGCACAGTCCCACAGACTCTCTCTCAGCTTATGAAATTTTCTGGCAACTGCTTCAAAGAACAACTAACTGTGTTGCCAAAGACAAACAAATCTAAAAGCAAGAAGAATCAGTTGCTAAAGTTTGTTTAAAAAAAAAAAACACACTCCACCATGGCTGCAAATTTAAAAAACACCCTTGTGTACAGTCCTATTAAAAGCTTCTGTTAATTTAACATACATAAAGTACAGCATCACACTTACTCAGCACTTACACATCTAGAATTCCTCAGTGATACTTCAAACCACTTCTCATTTCTGGACTAAGACATGAAGTACTGATTTTCTTCCTCCACCATACAGGTGCTCCCATAATTAAAAACTGTAGTAAATATTATTCATACAGATGTAGAAATAGAAACTGACTACATACATCCAATACGTGAGATAAAAATACTAAGGTTAAGAAGAATATGCCTACCTCCATGATCAGCCTAAGCTGTGGTGGTATACTACTGTAGAAAAAGTGACAGGTTAAAAACTTAACTAGACTGAAACTCACATATCAGTGAATTCTTAGTAATTTTTTAAGATGTCATACAAAACAGATTATATTTACAGAAACATTTTGAAGGGAAGAAAATTTTGTGTTCCGTAATAAACTGGGATGAATCTATAAAAGTACTCCACATAGACATGATCTCTTTTCAAATACATCCCGAACAACATACAAGACTATTTTGAGTTAGACTGGAGTTCATCAGTAAGTTTCCACCAAGAAGAGTCTGTGACACTGTTTTTAGAGGCATCTGAGAAATCCATAGTTAAGGGGATCACTGTGCAAAACAGTGACTGAAATGCCAGCTGAGCTTAACGCATCACTCAAATTCACAGGAGTATGGTTCTAAAGGTTGCATCAACCAATGAAGGACTTGAGAGAATCCAGACTTGAAACTGTGCTGTGAATAAACAAAGGTGTCTTATAACCTTAAGCAAACAACAGTAGTCTAAAGACACTCAGGTGAAAGAGCAAATAATCAGAACTTAAGAACTCAATCCCACTGGAGTCTAAGGGTCTTCTGATAATTAACAAGATCCACTGAAGCTCTAGACCCACAAACATGAAACCAGAGATGCAACAGATGTTTGAACTATACCCTATTGAGTTAATCCACACTCCAGACCGAAACATTAGTAAAAAATTTTAACAGAGGTGCTTTAATAAAGCTTTGCTGCAATCATTGCTAGAAGTATGTGCAAAAACTAGAAACGGTCCCATCCTATACATGAGAATACAAAAGCCATGACTTGTGCTCATGAGGTTGCTGCAAAGATGCCTTTCTTCTCTAACGCAAAGCTGGACTAACACATTCTGAAATAATAACATGGCAATAAGGCAAGCTGTACTTTGGTCAAGCTGAAGATCAGCTCACACATTCTAAAGTACAGCCCGCTTTATCTGCAGACTGGAGATTTTGAGTGTGCTATTTAGAACATCAGCAACACATTCGAGAAAACATTCTCTTCCAGACAAACCACTACTGCACTGATGCAACCACAGCAACCAAAAGATCCTTGCCGAGTGCTTACCTACAGGTACATATCCAAGCTTGTCTACAAACAAAAGCTGTGGCTCTACTTGTATCATTATGGTTCAAGAACTTCTATCTACTACACGCAAAAATATAAAATAAAACAACTGGGGAAAACACTTTTTACTAACACAGATCTTGAAATAAAAACTGATCACACATCCATCCAATACTTGGATACCTACTTAATAAAAATATTAAGCTTCAAAGAAAAAAAAAGAAAAAAATCAAACCCCAGAGATCAGGTCTCTGCATAATCAGGGTTAAGTGCTGGGAGATGCCCAATATTGAACAACGGGATCCATATTCACAACTGCAGGCAAAACAACATAAGTGGTACAGAAAAAAAACCCACGCGGATACAACTCACAGCTCACACTCCCAACTTTGATTCATAAAATGCGTCACTCCACAGAGTGTAACTGCCTCACGTAACTTGCTAGGGAAATAGCCCTGGTTACTCATCACAGATGGGTGTTACAAGCTGCTTGCTTTCCATAACACTACACACAGCAGCCCAGAATTTGTCTGGGGGTGGAAGAAGAGGGCAGCAGGAAATCAGCGAACAAGATGTCAAATCAGAAACACTTTAAAGTATTAAAGTGCACCCAGAACATCATTTCCCTTAATACTGAAACACTTTAACATTGATTTCAGTTTCTCATAACTGCTCTTTTTCCACAGCTATTTTACAAAAGCCTTATTCAGTCCTGGTTGATAGTGCACATAAGAAATAAAGAGACTTGAAAAGAAGCTTTTTGATACAAAAAAAAAAAAATAAACAAGCTTTACTTGGTGCACACGGCCTGATTTCTTTGATATGTTAAACCCTGTGGAGGTATTGAGTCCTGGTTAATACTACTGACATCTTTCAGAATCACTAAACTTAAAGCTGCTACCAAGCCATAGGAACTACATTTTTTCCAATGACAAAGGTTGAATCATTTTATGATTTTACACCAATTTTACCACTTCTCCTTCAGAAAAATCAAAAATAATGATGAAAGACATATTTGCTCACCTCAATTCAGAAATAAAGCATTTTATCTTCTTTCAAAGTTAATGCGAACCCAGAGGAAAAGTACATAATTAGTTTTATACTGCATTAAAACAGAAGAGCAAAGGAGAGCTTGAATCACTTTCTGTACATCTAGTTGCTTTTACCTTGCAGAAAACAGTACACTGATTTTGTTTTCACTTTGAAGGATGAAAAATCCCTCAAGGCTTTGGTACAACTTTACTGCCTACTTTGATAACACATGTACAGGTATGAACTAACAATGTCCTTGTAACTGTTAAATTACTACCCAAATACTACATAGCATTGATTAAAACTGATGGTCTAACCAGCTTTATAACATACAGCTCACCAAGTTGAGTTAGGAAGACAAAAGCTGGCTGTTGATAAAAACGATAAAAGCAAATGGTTGTGTCAATGGTAACTACATCATCTCCCAAAATACATTTAATTGATCAGTGCAAGCGGGCATACAACATACTGCTTTGCTGCGTTTCTGCTCTGTGACGTAAGGAATGGTACCTGTTTCTCTTTTGGCAAAGCAGCACCTTTCAAGAAGCCCTGAATTCCTTCTGCTAGAACACTGGTTATACCCTTTTAGCTTGAAGAGTTCCTCTAAATTCCAGGTTCTGAAATAATTTCCTCAGCTTGCCTTTTAGTCAAACTTCACAGCCTGGGATATTCTTTTCCTCTCTCTAACATACATTGCTGTAAGTGCTTGTACGAAACCAAAACTTGTCAAGAGAGGGAAATGATAAAGTTATGGCCAGCATGGGAGATTAATGGATACCTGGGCCACGTACGAGCTTTGTTGTTTCCTGTGATTTCCATTTTGTCTGTAAAACTCCAGTACCTGTCTAAATTTCTTTGATCTTCCTACTGAAAAGAGATTTTCAGAATTTTTACATGGGAAAACTAGTCACAGAGATCATCAGATTAGTCCAATCCTAGTCATCTTCATTTCAGAGGCAATCAGGGTAGCATGTTGGCTTTAGATTAAGGGGTCTACAGCCTGCAGAGGTACACCACACTCCTCATTCAGCTCTATGCTCTCCTGTTAAACCAATGGTGAAGACTCTTTTACAGGACTGTATTAGATAAAAGGAGTGTTGTTATCGGACACGAAGCATGAAGAGAAGATAGCAACACCACCTGAGAACAGAATGTCCTAGAACTGCAGACGTGGGACATCCCTTAGCCAAAGCCTGAAGAATTGTCAGCACGGTGAAAACACGGGTACATATCTGCATCTCTCCCAACTTCTTTTCTTGAAAGTTTTAAAAATACCTCCCATGTCTTAGTGAGAATTTGTATTCTTAGTGTATGCCCAGAATCCAGATTTTGCTCAGGCTTCTTAAATGTCTAAGCCAAGTGCAAGTGAGACTCACAAGATGAAGGAAAGTAGAGCAGTGCACTGAATGCCTACTGCATCACTGAGGCTGGCAGGGCCCTCTGGGTCCATCTGGTCCCATCTGTGCTCCAGCAGGAACACCCAGAGCAGGGTGCCCAGGCCAACATCCAGGCAGTTTCTGAAGATCTCCAAGAAAGACCCCACAATCTCTGGGCAGCCTGCACCAGTGCTTCATCAGCTACACAGCACAGAAGTGCTGTCTGGTGTTCAGAGGGAACCTTCTTCACTGCCGTTTGTGCCCACTGCCTCTTGTCTTGGCACTGTGAACACTAAGAATAGTCTGCCTCCACTTTCATTACATCCTCTCTTCAAGTATTTATAGAATGATGAGGCTCCCTCTGAGCCTCCTTTATTCTAGGCTAAGAAGTCCCAGCTCTCTCATAGGAGAGATATTCCAGCCCCTTCACCATCTTGATGACCCTATGTTCGACCCTCTCCAGCGCATCTACATCCTTCTTCCACTGAGGGCTCCAAAACTGAATACAACACTCCAGCTGTGGCCTCACCAGCGCTCATAAGGTTTGGAACTTTCTCTTCAGTCATCTTTGTTCAGCAGATGGGAATCCTTTGTTTCCATTACTTATTCACAATACTCAGAAATCTACACCAGAAACTAGAAGATATGCGTGGTCGGACTTCAGCACAGCTCAAGCCACTGAGTTATGTGAAGAAACATCTGTATTTTCCTTTTGGAAAAGATTTTTCAAGGGTTTTTTTTTTTTTTTTTTTAATGTAGATTGCCAACAGGAAGAAAATTAAGACCAAAAAGCCTCATAAAGCAAGAATTAATATAATAATAAAGAATTTTTCATATACTATCAGATCTTATCATTTCAAGAAGTATTTTACGTGCAAGGATATGAAAGGAAGAAATAAATGGAATACAAAGCCCTACACAGGACACATGACTAAGTTTAATATTACAATGCTAATAATAGAAATTAGAACTCCCTGTAATGTTCAGTACACACTGATATGAAGCCAATGGTATCTTAGAGTACGGAAAGATTAAATTATCTCAAGATAAGTCAGGATGGAACTTGCAGCACATCTGTTACTCCACTCCTATGCCTCTGCGCCTGCTCCTTCCCCTCAGCAAACACTCCAACAGAAAACATTAACCCACCTCTCATTAATTCACACTTGTCATGAGGTAAGACTGTACACACCTTTGGCTTTTCTGGGCCTTGATAACAAGAAACACCACAGCTAATGAAAAGCATCCAACTCCAAAACAGAACCGCAGGCAGTGTTTCTGGCTGACACTAACACTTCCACACACCCTGGTAGACTCCAGGCTGTAGTTCCATGCAAATAACTGAAAAATGCCATTCTCTTGCCTTTCCACTTCAATGCAAACTTGTCAGTAGATGTTATACAGACTGATTTTGGGTGGTCCTCTGTGGAGCCAGGAGTTGGACTCAATGATCTTTATGGCTTCTTTCCAACTCAGGACATTCTACGATTCTGTTACCATAAGCTTTTGCTTATGGTCATAGTTCTCATCTATATGGCTGTAAAATGTATGAAATTCTTTCATAAAGGAAAACATGCCACAAGGTTCCTATAAAACTTACAATGGACATGCCAAATAGCAAGGTTGGTAACAATGACCCTCCTGATCCATTAAAGCTCCATTTCCTTTTAAATGCTCAATTTGTAATGAGTAAATAGTCCCATAAGTGGGTGCCAGCATTTCAGTACACACAGAACAGCTGTGCACTGTATCTGCATTCAGTCCACCCTACAGAATTTAACATTGGTGGTTTCTGCATACAACACTTCTAGAGTAAGTACTTACTCGTGTAGTGTCAGTGAACAGCTATCTATCCATCAATACAGAAAGTAGGTCACAGATTACAAATATATTTGCATAGACAACTGTCTCTACTACAATATAGATTATTAAAGAAAAACACCCAAGATCTTCAAAATTTGGATGCTACTTCAGATCACTGGAGGATATGAAAACATTTATCATGTGACAAGCTACAAGCATAGGCATGAAGGCGATGTCACCACCACCACATCAGCTTTTCCGTTATCGTTTTCTGCATTAAGCATCATTGTCAACCCACCAAGAAAACAGACTGATAATTTAAGAAGCAGTTATGCAGCTTCCTGGATATGCCATTACATTACAACATTTGCTTAATTGTAGTTGTATGACTGTCTTAATTTGCACCAGAAGTATTCTGGAGGCTGAGGGCAAACAGGAATTCTTTTGAAGTACAACATATTGTGATAGTACCCAAAATTTCTGCTCTGAAACCACAAGCCCCAGTCTTCAGATGTGCAAAAAAAGGTGATAATAGGCACCAAATAAGTGTTTTTTTATATCACTGAGAAAGATGACAAGCGCTGAGGTTTTCCAGGAAATTGTTGCCAGTGATTATTACAGTACTTTATGATACAAAATTCACCTCATTTGAAGAAGCAAGTAGTTTTGATTGCCTGTTTTGTTCAATGTGCTTTGAAATATTTGGAATATCACATTTTTCTTATGAACTATGAAACAAAGTAGAATCACAGGATCATTTGAGTTGGAAAGGACCCTTAAGAGCCATCTGGTCCAGCTCCCCTGCAACGAACAGGGACACCTACAGCACATCAGAGAGCTCAGAGCCCCGTGTAGCCTGACCTCGAGTGTCTCCAGGAAAGGGAAATCCACCACCTCTCTAGGCAACATTTCAATGCCTTGACACCCGGACGGTAAAAATCTTCTTTCTCATGTCCAATCTAAATCTCCCTTCTTTTAGTTTGAAACCATTTGCCCTTGTCCTATCACAACAGACCCTGCTAAAAAGTCTGTCCCCTTCTTTCTTACAGCCACCCTTTAGATACTGAGAGGTCTCAGGTCTCCCCAGAGCCTCCTCTTCTCCAGGCTGAACAGGCCCAGCTCTCTCAGCCTGTCCTTGTAGGAGAGGTGTTCCATCCTTTGGGTCATTTTTGTGGCCCTCCTCTGGACACGCTCCAACAGGTCCACATCTCTCCTGTACTGAGGACTCTACATGTGGATGCAGTACTCCAGGTGAGGCCTCACCAGTGCAGAGCAGAGGGGCAGGATCACCTCCCTCACCCTGTTGGCCACGCTTCCCAGGATACAGTTGGTTTTCTGGGCTGCAAGGGCACACTGCTGGCTGATATCCAGCTTGCCATCCACCAGTAACCCCAAAGCCTTATCAGCATCAGACCTATCCGTCACCTGCACACCAAGATAATTCTGCCACAAGACAGTGCAATAGCATCCCGACATCAGAAAATTCATTATTGGTACTTCATTAGTACCTTTTCTCTCCACGTTCCCTTTCAGTAACAGCTTCCCTTAGGACCAGAGCCGTCCAGACAGTAAGGGCAATGTGTTTTCCCCTGCAGACTGGTTTCAGATACCTATGCATTTTTAAAGTGAAAGTGCACCTCTATCCCAAAGCAACTAAGTGCAGCTACTCCGCACTGCCAGTCACTTCTTATCAATAACTTTTCAATGCAACAGCATGCAACATTAACACCTCCTCCATACACCTTTCTACCGAAAGGACCGTTTGGGGCAGCAGCATTCAGCATTACCAAAGCACTAAGTTGTTCCGATTCTTATTACGCAGGTATGGGAGCAGGAAGAACTCGTAGAGCGGTGCCCCAGCCCCAGCACGGCAGGCGCAGGCACTCCGTGGGAGAAGGTGGGACAGGGGCAGCCGAGCCTGCGGAAACCCAGCCTGCCCCGCTGCCCCTCCGCGGCGCAGGGCCGAGAGGACGAAGGGCAGCGGGCGGAGCCCCGCCGCGCCCCGGGCCGCCCGCTGACAGCCGGCACCGCGCTCAGCCCCGCCGCCCGGAACAGCCGCCGCTCTCCAGCGCGAACAGCACCCGCCCCGCGGAGCCCGGAGCGCCGGGCACGGCAGACCCCGCCGCCCGGAGGCGCCCCGGCAGCGTCAACTTTCCCCGCGCCCGGCTCCCGTCCGGCCCGGTACCTGCCTCGCAGCCACCCCGCCGCCCCCGGGGGCGCGGAAGGCCGTTGCGGCCGCCGCCGCGACGAGCACCGAAGCGAGCAGGTGCGGAACGCGGCACCGCCGGGACCGCTGCCGCCGGCTCCTGCGCCTTGGGCTGGGCGGGGTGGGGCGGGGCGCGGCGGGGAGGGCGGTGGGGAGAGAGGACGCCCGCCCGCCCGGTGCCGCCCCCTAGCGAGGAGCAGCGAGAGCTCCGGCCGGGCTCCGACCTTCTTCGGCTGCGCTCGGAGAGCTTCGGCTCTTTCCGCACCTTCCGGGAGTGGCGCAGGTCGTGGTGTCCCGCGGCCGGGCAAGGTGTGATACCGCCGGACGGGCTTCGAGCCACCCCAAGCTCTGGGGCAGCAGTCGCTCCCATAACTGTACCTCAGGTTTGGGGCACGCAGGAGTCTCAGTGCCTGCTGCCCACGGGGAGCTCACGGTGGCTGCCCCGCTGGGCGAGGAACTGAGGGAACCAGTGTCCCTTTGTCTTGCCTCATCAGTCAGCCATGAGGTGAACTCGTGCCCACAGCACCAGCAGGCTGCCCAGGATGCCAGGTGTGGGCACACTGCTGCAGCAGAGCACTGAGATGTGGGCTCCAGCCTTGCCAGCAGCCAACTGTGTCAGCGCCGCTCTGCACCACACTAATTAGCTGTGCCTTTCAGCAGAGCTAATTAACTAACTGCAGCAGGGTACCTCCATGGCCAGGCAGGCCCGTGGTGTGTTTCCTCTGGTGGCAAAGCTGATTGAAGAAGTTTCCAGATGCTTGTGCCTGCCCCTGTGGCACAGTCATGCTAATGCAACTCTTGGGTGAGATCAGCTCCAGCTTACAATGCACCAGAACTCTCTTCAAAAATGTGTGCAGTTCAGATATTGCTTCTAAAAATGCATGATATTTCCACAATCTGTTGTGGCCCCTGTCCTCTGATATCTCTGTTAGTAAAGGGGTGGAAGCAGGGAGGAGGTGGACAGGAGACAGAGCACCAGAGTAAACCAGGGACAAAGAGCCTTAGAACCATAGAATATCCCAAGATGGAAGGGACCCATGAGGATCATGGAGTTCAACTCATGGCTCCACACAGGACCACCAAAAATCCATATGCTACATCTTAGAGCATTGTCCAGATGCTTCTTGAACTCCAGCAAACCTGGTGCTTTGACCACTGCCCTGGGGAGTCTGTTCCAGTGCCCAGCGTGACAGAGAAAAGCATGTCTCTGTGTAGTCTTTCAAATTCCAAAACTACCCCTCCCAGGATACAAGCACAATGAAGATGCGGTTTTCCAAAATGCATCACTCATTTCCCCACAATGCACACTGCTGCTATCATGGCTGGCTCCCGGGGCTTTTCAGAGTCAGTGCAGGTTCCTCTGGGCAGTTCTGTGCTAGGCTTACAAACGTGCTCGTTGGCACCTGCTCCAAAGAGCCGTCTTTCAGAAGGCTTCACCAAGGAAGCTGTCTAATAATCTAATCTCTCTCCATCTACAAAATGTGTACAAGCATACCACAGAATGGCTTGGATTGGAAGGCTTCCATTCTCCTGCTGTGAGCAGGGTTGCCACGCACTGGATCAGGCTGCTCAAAGCCCCATCCAACCTGGCCTTGAATGCCAACAGGGCTTGGGCATCTGCAGCTTCTCTGGTGAGTGCCTTGCAGCCTCTGAGTAAAATATTTCCCTTAACTTCTAATTTAAATATCCCCTCTTTTAGTTTAACACCGTTCCCCCTTGAAGTTAACAGGCTTCATTCTAGTTCTGAGGCTCAAAGCTCATCTCTGGGATGTGAGAATATTCAGCTTGAGAATGTCAGGGTTTGCAAAGAAGCCCTGGCGCTGCCCACCCAGATCAGCCCATCAGTGTCAGCCCAGAACCTCTTCTTCATCAGTGAGGAATGGACCCCTCTGACGCTTTGCATGCCATGGAAGGAAGTTAAACCTGCAGGTATAAAGCTTTGTTCTTGGAAAGCACGTTCCCAAATTTCTTGGTTGTCTGGAAAGGCAGAGATCCCTGTACAGATCAGGAGCACGGAAGAGAAGAAGGAATGAGGTAACACAAAGTTCTGCACACAGGCTGCTGCAGGAGTGCTGCTGAATTTGTCCTGACAGCAGCTGATCTCTAGCACCATGTGAGACGTCACCTAGTCACCTAGTAAGAAAAACACATTTGCATGTGAATGTTCCTCCAGGTCATCTACTTGTTAGAGTGCTAAATTAGATTTAATACCAAATCACTACCTGTAGTTAATATAGATAAGTTCTCCGATTAGGCTGACCACATGACTGTGCCTGCACTTGCAGTGGTAGAAGGAACAGCTGAGGTGGAAGAGATGGCCACCTATCTGAGCTGTGTAGCTGGGTTGTGCCACCCACTGGAGTTGATGAAACTGCAGCCTGACTTGACAGCTTAGGCTGCGTTTCTTTCATTAGAGTTAGCAGTTGAAGAAAGAAGGAAAAAGTCCTGCTATCTATCTTCTGAATGATCGCTGCTGGAGTGTGGCTTAGGTGGAGGTAAATCCCAGAGCAGCATTTTAGAGAGGTAGAAAATGACGCTTAGTAACAAGTTTCGGACACCCTAGGAGAAATAAATGAGTGATTTAGAAAAGAAGGCTAGCTGGGGGAAGTTACAGATTTGGACAGTCCAGGGATGGGCACAAGGCAAGAAGACAGCTATCTTCAGTTACACACAACACGTGAGAAGGGCACAAATACCATGTTCTCCATGACCACTGGGGTTGGGATAAAGTGCAAGTAACTTAATTCACAGGGAAATAGACTACAATGACATGTCTAGCAAAGCCTTCTAGACATAAACCAATCTAGCTAGGCAAATGGTGGAACCTCTCTCATGACATGTTTTAAGTGTGGCTTAAGTAAATATCCTGTATCTAAGGAATGAGCTTTCATTAGAACCAAGTAGAAAAAAAGACTGCCTGAGGCCTTTATCAACCCATGTCCAGAGACTGTATGACCTGTGCAGGGAAAACACTTCTAGATTTGTGTTGTCAAGCCCAGCAAGCCTATCCTGAGTTAATACATATTTGTACATACATACATACCTACAGACTTGCAGAAGCTCATCAGCCAAATTTCAGCGAATTTCCTTTAAATCAGTGATAAGACTCCTTGCTGTAAGAATCATGGACACGCTACAGCTCCTCAGTAGATACATCTGAAGAGGCGATTTGTTTGTTTTTAGATAGCAGTTCTTTATCCTAACTCTTTTCCTGGAAAAGGCTGTGGCTTATACTTGCTTGAACTCAGTTCAGCCTGAGGCAGAAACCCATGATGGGAAACTTCATCCTAATAGTTAAACTCTGGTGCAACTGTAACTGAAGCAAGGTCTTTATAAACAGAGCTCTGGACACTATGGTCACCTCTGCCTTATAGATGCATCTGCAATATGCATGCATGGGTTAAGCTTCGGTTCAGTCCAGTCCCAGAGGTACTGAGGTTCTAGCAACTGTCTTTCTCCCAAGTTTAACAATACATTTTGAAGTCTCAGTCTTCTTAAAACATAAACCAACAATGAGGTTTCAAAAAAAAACTCCACAAACCAGTAAGTGACTTAATGTAAGTTCACACGATCTGCAAATACCAGTGTAAGAGAACACAGACTAGGAGCGTATACACAGGCAGGGAATGTTGCCCAGCATTTAGGCAGCAATGTGTCTGGCCAAAGCAATTTGTGTGCTTGCTGGATCTTTGTGGGTGTCATTCTCCTCCCTCATTTCAGCTGAGATTGTCAGGCATTGGCTTACAGGCATATATGAAGATAAGCCATGCTGTATGTTGACTCACGAAATATGTATCATGAAATATTGGCTAAACAAAGGTAAGAGAATATGAAAATGCAGACGCTGAGGATATACCAACAATGTTTCACGTAGTCCTAAGCAGTGA
The DNA here is from genome assembly GCF_002078875.1 of Numida meleagris. Lineage (NCBI taxonomy): Eukaryota > Metazoa > Chordata > Aves > Galliformes > Numididae > Numida > Numida meleagris. Next base: position 83,130,660 of record NC_034410.1, read on the forward strand.
AAATGTTTGAGACTGTAAAACAATGGGAGACAGTGAAAGCACAATCAACTTGGCCAGCTACATGTAAGCAAAACATTGTAGATTAAAATATGTTGCTGGGAAAATGCTGTGTGTGTACACATACAGAAAATTAAGTGATAGTTTTTATGTCTACTTTGATTATCTGATCAATATCTTGATGAATATGTATTTACATTATCTTTAGAGCCTTTCTGTCACTGAGAAGCAGACTTCTCAAACCATTTTTTTTTGGCTTGCTCTTTCTTTACTCTGCCTCATGGCCACTCCATGATTTCACGTTATCTGTAATCTATATATAGACAGTGGGAGGTATTATTATAACTCATATATTTTTCTCGCATTTCCCTACAACAGTATTTCCCTACTTCAGCTTATATATTTATAATTCAAAAAAAAACTTACAATTCATAGGAAAGAAGTGTCAGATAATTTTTACTTTATCTAAAATTTGCAAATGTTTTACATTTAACAGTTAATCATGAAAAGCATATTTAAATGGCTATTATTTAAATGAATACAACAGATATATTTAATTCAGCTGCACAGGGGAAACAATATAGCCCTATGCTAATTTTCTGTAGAAGGTATTTTGTTTCTTGCAAAATTACCACTCCCTAAAGTATGGCAGGAGCATATTTTACATTTGGTATCATTTGAATTTGAGAAGGAACACTGCAGAAAGCTGCTTTAATTGAAGTGAGAAATATATGGGATTGAGCCTTTAGGGAGCATTGGGCACTTTTCTCATCATTCTAGTTGATAGATTTGCATGATGTGGGTGGGGAATGCTGTTGATCTGGCTGTCCATTTTAATTTCGGGCCAGTTGTGGCAGCTTGAGTGTGAAGTATGAGAGCAGCTTTAAAGGGAGGGACAAGTATGTGAACCTTAGAATAGACATTGTGCTTAAGACCAAAACAGGTAAAATAGCACCATTTCCACTCTTTTGAAAAGCATGTTATTTAAGCAAACTCAGAATATCATAAACTGCAATACTTTCTACTTAATCTCCTGTACTGAATAATTCCCATCTCTTCTTTGGTTTCCTGTTTCACATGAGTATAAACAAGCTGGAGAAAAGTCCTTAAACTTAACACATCCCTTTCCTAGTTCCTTGAGAAATGCAGCTCTGCATTTAGCAGAAGACCAGAAACCCTCAGTGAGGAGACTTGATGCGTCCCCTACAGGAAAAAATAAAAAAGATATATTTTGCCATTCTGATTTACATGGGAATTTTTGCCAGACCTAGCCTCACTGCCATCAGATCACCAATACCTTGCTGCTGCTGAATTTCCTATCAAATCATTCCATTTAAGAGGAGTTAAATCAGTCTCCTCATTTGTTGCTACATGTACATCTAATGTGAAAAGACTTTCTTGAGGAAAACGAAAGCAAAACAGCTCTACACCTGATAGTTTTCTGAGAATCATTAGTGCCCAGAGTTTTTAACTGGGTAACTGCTAAGGTCTGGTTTTGGGATGGTCCTGTGTGTGTGACCAGGAGTTGGACTTGATGATCCCTGTGGGTCTCTTCCAACTTGGGTTATTCTAGCATTCTATGAACTGCTCTTGCTGCAATGCTGGTAATGCTGCTGTCATTGCTGTGCAAACCAAAAGCCTCTTCCAGCAGATGGCATATAGACCGAGTAATGGCAAGAGTGTTTCTATGTTATTTGGCATCCTTAAACAAATGGAACAAGTAGCCTTCCTTTTTGCCATGTTATCATACCTCAGTGTTCATTAATTCTGTCAAAAATGGAAAAACTCAGCTCCCACTTCCCACCCACTCCCCATCCCCTGACAAGGAAACCGTATGTTTCGGGAAGTGAGTAATAGAGCAGCTCCTTTCTGAAGGTCACAAGAAATGAAAAAAAAAAAAAAAAAGTAACTATGTTTCTTTTAAGGGATTGTTAATGAAATGTGCAAATGCCTCAGCATTTTCATATTCAGCATAATTCAGTCCTGGGTTATCGTGTACCTACGGGGAGAAGCCATAAAGAACTAGGTCTAGAGTCTGGGGATCAGAAAGCAGCAGCTTGTCTACACTAATTGATTTCCAGACTGGTATTATAAAAATCTGAATAGTGAAAATACTAATGAGGCCCTACTTTGGAGGGGGGAAAGAAGTTCTCACAGTTTAGCTGTAAGCTTTCAGTAATTACGAGGTGTTGCACTCCAGGTGCCGAAGGCATAAAGCAGCTTGAGTGGTTTTCTTGCTATGAGCCATCCAAACATACCTTGTATATTTCTGACATAACTGTCTGTCTCTATAAGCAGTCTCTGTCAAGGGACTTAAAAGCTGGATGCTGCACCATTGAATTTACAGGTGCCCAGCTCTGGAGTAAAATCAAGACTGCTGCATGCAGCTTTTGGGCTGTTTTCTTCTCAGAACCGAGTGGTGAGGTATTGGAACGGGCTGCCCAGGGAAGTGGTGGAGTCACCATCCCTGGAGGTGTTTAAGGAAAGGGTAGGTGTGGTACTTAGGGACATGGTTTAGTGGGCAATATTAGTGGTAGGTGGACGATGGAACTAGATGATCTTAGAGGTCTTTTCCAACCTTAATGTTTCTATTCTATTCTATGATTCAAAAAGGACACATGAGACATTTTGCAGCTCATGTGGCATTGAGAATCTGCCAGCACACTCAATTGATAATGCTTGGTCAACAAATTCAGCAGGGAGTTGCTGATGCTAGTGGTGGGAAATACTATGTGTGCAGACACCTGCCAAGACTCTCATTGTAGCCCCAAGTGCTCCATCGAGGCACCTCCATCCATTTGGGGTGAACTTCCTGAAAGTGTGTCCCTGTGCAGAAATAGGATTGGTGTGCCTTATATTTGGGTTCTGCTCATGTTCAGCTGTAGCCTAAGCCGTGTCTTCACAGCCCTATTAGTGCAAACATGAGTGTCTGCAGGCATGTAACTCAAGGTACATAGAGATTGCATGTTACCAAAATTAGGTGCCCATCATGCCTCTGATTTGCTTCCTTGTAACACTAAGGGTAATAATGTGGGAGTTTAAAATTTAGTCCAAGTCTCACTCTAAGTTTTCTAAAAACTCATGTTGTATCTGATCTATCTGACCTTACATACCTTTCCTGCTTATTCTGACTTACCATGCTCTGAAACTCTGGACTATAATCATTCTTTGGATTACACACATAGAAAAGAAGAATTCAAAGACAACATCAACCTTGCAGGGTCATGCACACACGAGTTGGGAAATATTGGCATTAAAATCACTCTGATTTATAATTCTGCTTTTCTAGCATAGTTACCAATTGCAGAGTCACAGTTAATACTTCCCAGTTCTCCCATATCTTTTCCTCAGAGGATGAAAGTCATACAAAACATTTATACACCGGTTTCTTTCCACTGGACAGAATTACATGTGACTGAGTACAAATGCAGATCATTTCATGAAAATCCTTTAAAAATGATGCCAAACAGATACTGCTTTTTTTTTTTTTGTTCCATCGAAAGTCAAGACCACAGGAAAGGTTTGTGGGTATTTATTGTCATACCTGTCCTTACTGCAGACTTAATGGCTCAACCACAGCTCACTGGCATTTTACAAAAACTCTTGCCTATCCTCTCTCCACATTTGCCAAACTATGTATTTTGATAAAGCAGTACAGTATTATTTACCATTATCCATCATTTCCAGTCCTATTTTAAGCTTTTTTTTTTTTTTTTTTTTTGCAGGATTAATTAGGGAAAAATTTGTGCTGTGTTAATAGAAGACATTTTTATTGTAGTTGCTGAAAGGAAAAAAAAGAGTAAGAGAGGGGAAAAGATTGTTCCAGCTCAAAGTTTTTATTCTGCTGAAAAGTAAGAGCCTCAAGGGTCTGAATTTTTGGGGATAGATTGCCACATAGCATGTCACAAAAGCATCTTTAAGGTGATTCTTTCACTCTTCTCAAATTTGGCCAGTTTTGGCTTACTTATCTCTAGTCAGCTACGAACGTTTCTATTGCTTTTTTCTACAATGGATGCCAAGGGAAATAAGCACTTTGCTGCCATTTTGGACTCGCAGGTCCATCCTTTGGATCCTTAGATTGGCTGATTTCTTGCCAGAATAAAGAGGATCATGATTTATTGTCCTGGTCTTGACAATGCAAACCCAAGCCCTCATTCCTGATTAGTCCAAGTAAAGCAAGGCATTCCCTACTGTGGTTTATTTTATTACTTCCGCCAAATCCGTATTTCCGACTTTCCTAGCCTAGGATCAAAGGCCAGGTAGTAAGGGTGGCATCCAATGGCTCTGAGGTCCTCAGGGTGGTGGAGGAGATTTTTACTGGTTGTTGAAGGATCACGTACAGATGTTTTGCCATTTTTAATGTGAGGGAGCCAAGAAACGAAGCAAGGATTTTGGAGCACCACTGACAATCAAGCCCTGTTAGGAACCATAGTTTTCAGTGCTCAGACACCAATGGTTCCTGTGTGGAGCTAGCTTGCCAATCTGAGTAGTTTGTGTACCTTTGGCTACCTCAGCCTTTATTTGTATAAATAAACCTGTGTATAGAATCATCACATGCTCTCCCTTTCCTGCCTTCCATTCCATATGGGACTTTTATAATGCTAGAATTACAAATATGACATCACCGCCAACACTTCCGCTGGTAACATTATTCTCTCTGTAAAGCCCGATAGCTAACAAAAACTGTTTTCAAAGCAGAGATGATCTCATTGCTGATGCTTGTGCATAAAGATGTTTTGGCATGATAAGATCCTGTGTAAATTTATGTTTGTTACTGAAACATATCTTAAATCTTTTCAAAAGGAGAAGAAGGAAACAGAAAAAAAAAGGGAGAAAAAAAGAAAAAAGAAAAGAAGGGGAAAAAAGGGAAATAATAAAAA
>NC_034410.1:83135829-83149996 GCF_002078875.1 Numida meleagris
GAGAGGAGAGGAGAGGAGAGGAGAGGAGAGGAGAGGAAAAAAAAGAAAAAAGAAAAAAGAAAAAAAGAAAAGAAAGAAAGAGAAAAAGATAACTTCTTTCCTGGATGGACATGGCAAAGCAAAAGCATTTCTGAAATCTTCAAACTGCTGAAAGACTGTTTTAAACGTAGAAAGAAACGAATGAAGCTGATACTAGCAGGCTAGTTGTAAAAAATATGCAAATAAAAGTCCAGTTGTTTCCCTTTCAACAGAACCATCCATTCCTGATTCTTCTCCTCGAAACCTTTCTTTATGAGTCAGTAGCTCCAAACAGCTAATGCCAAATGCTGCTTCAACATGGTATGCTCCTATCTGGAAATTGAATATTGTCAAAATACTGTCAAAGAGAAGGCCACAGAATAAAAGAGGGGAGTTGTTTACAGCAAGACAGCTCAAGACTGCTGTTTTATTAAGAGAATTAAGTGGCACAAAACAACTACAATTATAAATAGGAACCATAATGGGAACATGAATGAAATATATATAGTTATATGATCCACTAATGACTCCAAAAAAGCCATAAGATGAATGAGTCACAGAGATTTAAATATAGTCCCCTGCTGCAAGAGTTTTATCATCAAACAAGGCTCCACTGGAGTTAAAGGGGGTCCTACAGCCAGTGATTTGTGTGGCGGCAGCAGCAGTTGCGAGTCAGCTTTGCTACAAGCAATGCAGCTGAGAAGCTGCAAGGAGATGACTCACTGATCAGAGGGCTTCCATTCTAGCTGTGATACAGTGGTGTAGATGAATGCGTTCATTATTTTCTATAGCCTGTGACCTTTCCTGCTTCGTAAATAGCAACATTTATTTTTCTGCACAATATTTATTTTAACATCGTCACTATTGATTTCACTGTATTTCATCAGTTGTTCCAATTGTAAAGTTAAGTTCACTTGCTGGGATGAGATCAACAGCTTTCTAAAGACAAAAAAGAAAATAGCAAAGATGGACTACGGTTTTAACAGCTGGGAACAGAAATAGCCTTTGACACAGTGATTTTAGAGTTATTTTTTACTGCATGACACAATTTGTTTTTAAAGAATTGTGTCTTATAGACACATGTCTGGCAAAGCAAAATCATGAGAGGGGTAAAACAAACAAGCTGACCTCTAGTCTGCCGACCACCAAAACAGTGAGGGCAAGGAAGAAAAGAGTTTTACAAGGTCCTTCAGAAACATAAACCCAGAGACTGTGTTGCAAATGTTCTTGCTATCATCTGCAGTGCCATCTCTGAAGGTCATTTATAATTTCAGCCTCAATTTGCATGAAGTGAGGAAGGAATTCAGAGTGCCTGCTGAAAGGTTTGCCTTTTGAGGGACTTTATGTCGCTGCTAAAAGCTTTTGAAAGCACATACGCAAAAGGGTGTGCCACTACTTCAGGAGATTTTCTTTGGGCATTTGAAGCAGTGAAACTCTGAAATAATAAGAAAAGGAAACCAGGTTCTTTTTTCTCCTGTTCTTCTCTCTTACCTCCACATACTTCAGGAGAGATAAGAGGAACAAGCTTCACTGCGGTGCTCAGCTGTCAGCCCCAAGCTGAGCGTGTGGGCTGTCTGTGAGCTCTTGAGAAGCTCGCTAGTGCAACACCACGTACACTGCTCATAATGACACTGAAGGAGCAATTAAGAGAGGATATTTTAACTGTACCTGAGTTAAACTTGTCATTTGCTGGTATTCAGATCACCTCATGTGTGTATGATCTCACGCTGAGAACTTATATGTAAAAAATAGGATGTTCATAGATGAAAGTAGTTAATAAATATTGCAGTATTATGCCTGAGTGTGTGCTACTCTAGCTACTTCATTCCTGTCAATATTAATACAGCTGTCAGAGGCACAGGGTTTCTTTGAGCTTGCATGTTCAATAAATTCACCCCTGGCTGCACTGCTAACTTCCTGCACTAGGATTACTGACTGCGCAACCATAGAAATCTTTTCCCCCATCCACTGTGAAATGCTGGCTGTGCAGCTGAGAGGAGCGAAGCAGGCATGAAGCAAATGGTGAGGAGCTGACATTCTCCCTGTGCTTATTGATGTGATGAGCTCGAACAACAACGAGGCATTTCCTGCAAGTCATGTGTGTTGGGAAGTCCGTGGAGATTTGTGGCAGGCAGCTGTATGCCCTCTTTCATCTGAAAGTTGTGTTTGGCTCTTGTGGGTTTCACTGGTCTGCCCAGGGTTTGCTCGCAATCACATTTCTTGTTATATTTTCCACACCTTGAGGCAATTGCTGTGATGGAGAATGTGTCTTTTGTACATTTAGACATAGTTCATGAAAAACGTGATCAGCTAGCATTCATTAAGGCAGGTTTTCGTTCATACTGCTTCCACGTTGCTCATAGCTTGCTATGGAATTACATAATAATTAAATATTGCATGATAGAATACAAATGTTTAGAATTCCAATGGATTTGTGGAATACAGCTGTAAAGTGCTGCTGCTGCAGCAGCAGTTATGTTTGCAAGATCAAACGCAATGGAAAAGTTAGGCAGATCCTCTCACACTGAAATATTAGTGGTGGTTTCATGTTATCATCACATCCGACAGCATTCATATGTCTGTATCTATATCTTCACTTTTTGTAGTTGAGCAAAAAGTTTTAAGTAAAGTATTACAACTGTGATTTTGGGGTGTGCTTTTTATGAGGATTTTGGAAATATTTTTTAAAGAATTCTTTGAAGAAATAGATGACAATTATTCCTTTACGCATTGGAGCAAAACTCAAGCCACTTCCATATGAAAGTATAACCTCACAGATTTTTTTAGTCCATTTTGTTTGGCAAATTAAACTTGTTTCAATGCAATACATACAACTGAACATTATATTCTGCCAAGGATTTAAAACACAGTGTGACATGAAAATTGATTTCCATGAAATTTCATAACCAGGCAGACTTAGATATACACTAGAAATCAATAACCATTTCAGCATCTTTCAAATTTTGTTATTATTATTTATTTCTATTCTAATAGAGGAATTGAATAACAAGACCCCTGGTGACAAAACTAATATTTTTATATTGAAACTGATATTTTAAAAGCACAGCATCTGCTTTGGGACTCTCAGCTGCATACACTCACGCATTTTGTTCTGTACTCATGGAAACTTAGGAGGACTCTCCATATTAATAAAGGTAAAGCATATTCCTAAACATTTGTAAGCTGAAGGGCTAGTTTAACAAATGCTTTAACAACCTATTTTTTTTTCCCTTTATACTTATATTTTCAGTGAAAAGAACATCTTAAATTTTCTTCTGACAAAACCCCACACATCACAGAATGAGAAATGAAATGTGGGAAATACATATCTGAGCAAATTGTATGAGCAATTTTCGGTAGAATGTGGTCTTTCCGCATCTTACAGCCACTCCTCCAGCTTCGATTTCAGGAGACAATGTCAGAGTGCAAGCTTAGAAGGTGACATCAGAGCTCTGAGTACTGGAAACCACTGCCTGCCTGTCCCTTCTGAGGATGACTTGGAAAGGAGTAATGCAATGAAATAAATTGAGCAGGAGTTTAAATGACTTGGTCAAGCTGAGTCAGAGCAAAAGTTTCTATGATGCTGACTGCCTGGGAAACCAGGCCTTAGTGTTTTGTAATGGCTCAATCTACTTTTTAAAAGAGCCAACAATAAGCGTTGCTCATTTCTGGTAATGACAGAAGTATTATTTACAAAGAAGACTCAAATTTTGTGATTTAATAACCCACTTCAAACTGCAGGTGGAAAGCGCTATTTGCTCGTAAACTGCATTTCTGATTTGATTTATTATTTGCAGAGCAGAAGTACACTGTTACAGAAGGAAAGTAGCGCGAAAGGAAAAAGGCAATTGGATGAGTAGGTTAGAGGCGTTCCAGAATTAAATCTTTGTTTGTTTGTTTGTTTGTTTCTGAAATAAATCAACCTTCATATAAGATGATATGATCAACCAAATAAGAATTTCTGATCTGAAATTTCATCATGTTTGTATGGAAGAGGGGAAAACACTTTTCAAATGGCCATTGAGTTGAGAGTGAGAAAATAGATTATATTTGAGGAACGCTGTTTCAGTGTCTGGGAGCGAGGTTCAGAAACAAATCCCTTAAACAGCTATTATTAGTCATCTCAGAGGAGAGAGGTATTTTATTTTACTCTGCCCCAGTTTGAAGTCCTCTCAGTAATACAAAGAAATGGAAGTAAAACTATTTGAAAGTCATTTGTCCTAATTTCTAGTGTCTGCTAAAGTGATCCACATTGGAAGTCTAACCTAGGGAACGGTGCTTTAAAGGACTCATTGCCTGCTCCCAGGCCTAAAGCACTCTTCCCATCATCTTTCGTCCTTCCCTGTAGAGAGATTGTTGGGATATTGCTCTACAGTTCCAATGTAATGTGATGCTATAATCTTAATAGGAGTTAGAAATATCTGAAGTTCAATTTCTATGCATAGTGGCAGAATTTTATTGGATCACAATCTGCAAGCATTGCTTACATTTTCTTGTTATTTTAATACATTTCCTGGCAGGGTAGGCATGGTCTGCTAGTTCAACTTATATTCAGTCAAATGGCTAAACAAAAAGCCTGGCAATTAAACTGATGAGGTGGTAACCCTTCAGAAAATCATCTTCCCCTTCAGAAAACTGCTTCCTGTGTTCTCAGTATTCTGGAACACAGACGGAAAATACTGTGAGGAGAGAAAATGTTCAGAAAAGAACAGCAGTGTAATAAAAAAAAAAAAGTTAGGGAGCAGGAATGAAATGACAGTATAGCATTTCCTATGATGGCAGCAAGAGCACATGAAGCTTTTAGAAAAAATAGATATAAAGAAACAAATCTCAGGATGTTCTTTATGTTTTTGAAGGAATTTGATCCAGGAAAGCCACTACTCATTTACAGCCAAAAAATACCATGGATTTCTGCCAAGCTTGTCTTTCTAGGTTTGTGTCAATCCATGTTTTCCTTGTCCTTCTGCTGGCTAGTTGCCTTTTCTGTACTTTAACTGAAGAGCAAGAAATACAAATTTTCTGAAATCTCTGCCAAGCTATACTTGGCGAGCAGACGATACTGATGAGTCAATACTCTGCTTCCTTGGGGGCCAAAAATACCTTTCTCATGATGTAATCGTAGATTTTATTTTAATTGACTTATAGCAAGTATATATGCAAAAACTAGTGATCTGTCTATTTGAGACACAGAGGTGTGAAGGAGACAGAAGAGCTTCTGGTCCTTCCTTACCGGTACCATCCAGTCGAACGGATGTAGCTCATAAGCCAGCTGCAAATATTACAAATTTCTGTTGGATTCTGAAGGACAACATTCAGGATGATACCATTTGTAGGGAGGGGTAATATTTTATTAGACAAACTGATAGAGATCAAATGGTGCAGTGCTTAGTCATAGACTCTCCCAGCTATCACCTATACTGGCTGAGTCTTTAAATATAAGGAAGAAGTTTTTTACAGTGAGGGTGGTGAGGCACTGGCTCAGGTTGCCCAGGGAGGTGGTGGATGCCTCATCACTGGAGACATTCAAGATCAGGCTGGACAGGGCTCTGAGCAACCTGATGTAGCTGTAGGTGCCCCTGTTTGTTGCAGGGGAGTTGGACTAGAAGGCCTTTAAGGTTGCCTTCCAACTCAAATGATTCTATGATTCTGTAGTGTTTTTCTAAGCACAAAATATACTGCTTCCATTTATGCCTGCGTTATTAGGATTTTAAGCCTGAGTTTACAAGTAATTTACCACTGCTTGATAATTAACAAGAACAGGATCAAGTTGTTTCCCAGCTCTTCTCATTCATTAGCATGAGCACAAGTAAAGAACAGTGCAATCTCATCCTGAGCACAAAAGGAAGTCTCTGCTGAGTAAAGTCAACACTTGAACTGGAGAGAGGGTGTGAACAACCATAGGTATTTTGAGGAACATTGCATGTGCCCGTCCTCATTCTGCAAGAAGGGAGCTCTGTTGCAGGGTGCTAACTCATGGGTGAGTCAGGGACAGCTCTGGTGATGAATCTGAAGGAAGAGCTGCTCGCGTGTACCCTTCCTTGAGAGACACCTTTAAAGGTGTGTGCTGCATCAACAACCCCAGATAGCTTAATTAGCCACAGCCAAAAAGTCTTCACAGCTCAGAGAGCTGAGTGACGTAGAAAAAAAGTCTTTCAGAGCCCTAGCACTCTGACAGCCTGTAAGTTCATGGAAATACTGCTCCAATTTTTAAAGATAATTTCGTCTATAAAAAAAATGGGGTGAGAGCATGAAATAAAAACAAAAATAGTTTCTAACGTGAAAAAGAAAAAAAAAAAGAAGAAGAAGAAGAAAAGCACCCTCGTTGACTTGTACCCTGGCTTTCATAGAGCAGAGCGCTTACGTCCTGCTCGCGATGCCGAAGGCTTGGCGGTTCCCCCGGGCTGAGGGCCGCTCGCTGCCGGCTCTCTGCGGTCCTTTGCCGCCCTCTGCTGACGGAGCCCCGCGCCGGCCTGCGCTGCAGCCGCGTGGAAATGGGAGGGAAGGGATAACAAATCAGGGCCGCAGCTGCTCCACGGAGCTCTGCTCGCCTTCGGTGGTTCTCACAAAGACGTGGGCCTCCCGAGAGGTGCATTCCTTCACTTCATGTAGGTGTGCAGATGCTCTTTGCACGGAAACAGGCACACACGTCCCTGGTAGTCTCTCAGGCTCCTCACTTCTGAACCGAGAGGCTGCCGGAAAGGTCAACATTTGTAGCCCTCAAGCTTTCCATTTCCTGTAGAAATGCCCTTAATCAAGCAAGAAGCTTGAAACTGGATACGGGGCCCTGCGAGCCTTGCTGAATTCTTTCCATGCCTCATGTTTTTGGAACATCTGCGCACGGCCAGTTGCATTACAAGATGGCCTGTGAGCCTTAGTCATGGGCCAGGAACCTGTTTACACTGCCTTACAGCATGGTAATAAGCATTTACAGCTTCTGGAAATAAGGGGTTTTGATTTGGGTGGTGTATTTTTGTTTTTTTAAACTATGTGACATTAGCTGTAAAGAAAATAGAGAACCTCCCAGCTGCGTTAGCCCTGTTCAACTGAGCTGAGAGCTTGTCATTGCTTATGCTTGCGTGGGTGCTGGAGTGTTCATGCTGAAATGAAGCACAGTAACAGCTAAAATGTTAAACATGAAATACAGATCTGTGTCCAAGCGTCTCCTTCTCCAGCTCAACTCTTCCTTTCTCCTCAAATCTTTCTGAACTGTATTGCAACAGAGCTACTGCACAGTTCTTTCTTATGAGGTTATTTTCAAGAGTTTTGTCTTTTTTCATGTAAAACAGCTTACAGGTTCCCAAGGACGCTCCCAGACACTCTGCATCTTTTCTTCTCCTCTCTGTTATGATGGTGCATTTTTATAAGTGTGTTTGAGTTTAAAAATGTAGATCTAATTAGATTTCCTATGGAGATGAATGAGATGAAGACAAGTGGAAGAACAGGCATGAGATACATGTCGTGTACTGAGCTGCTGGAGGCAGTCAGTGGCTCAGCAGCAAGCAGAGCTCAAATCCAAGGCTTAGTGGAAGAGGTAAGAGCAGGGGAGTTTGGAGCACAGAGAGGAAGAGGAGTATTGGGGTGGCCGCCTCATCATGCAGCATGTTCCTGCCCATGTCTGGAGTGGTGGGGGGAGGCATGCTATTGAGCAAGCCTTCTTCCCATTGCCTGTAATTACAGATACACCCATAACTGCACATGCAGGCTTACCACAAGGAGGACATGACCTCCCTTGGCAAATGAGCGAGGCTGCTGTAGCTTCTGTTACAGCCAATACCTTTGTTCCTGTTCAATTTATCGGAATTCTCCTGAAAGCTCTGAAGTTTTAATTTTATCTTTCAAAGTACTGTGGTAAGCTGGTTTATTTATTCAGTGCTGCAGCCTGGATACAAGTTCTGGGTATCCTTACGTGGTGGAGACTGCCTCCACTCTTCAGGAGTGCAACAGCAATGTTTAGACACAGAAGTGGAGGCTACACCCATGATAGCCCAGTCTCTGTCTCTCTACTGTTTATACGTTTACAGGGTCTAAGGAAGAAAGTTGCTGTTCAGTCATGTGTACAATCACATGCGCTTGGGCAATCTCATGCAGTTCAGCTGCTGCCACATGCATAGAGACTGACAAGTTGTTGCTCCATCTACCTTGCTGGCAGGACCAAGGTTTTGCCTCCAGTGCACCACCAGGGAGTGCTTCTTTTGCTCATCTGCAGAGGCAAACTTTCAGTTTCACCATTCTCTCAGACACATGAATAAATACTGGACACAATGAGGGACAGCTTTTGCAGGGTAAGACTCACCTCAGAGTAGACCCTGACAAACAGCAGCTCAGGCAGACACGTAAAAGACCCAAAGGCTGTGAACTCAAATCCTAGCCCCAAATAAGGCATACTGGAGAAGAGTAAAACCCATCAGTCTCCTGTATAAGCTGGGAGTAAAAACTGTAAGACATGCAAGTTGTAACTGCTTATACGCCTTACACTTGGTAAAGACTTGACCTGACTTCCATGCCTATGTCCAGTACAGTATTCATGGCTTTAATTCTGTCCAGCCAAGAGGTAGATTCCTAGCTTCCTCTGAGCTGCAAGTTTAGTTTCTGACCCTCTCCCCATCATTTCCTACTGTGCTAACTGCTTGGCTCTTAGACCAATAACATAGCTGTGAATGTGCACATGGGCTTGCAAGGCTGAGGGTTGAATCTGTCTCTTCCCTGAAGGCAGTAGAAAAATTCTTCCTGACAGCATGAGAAATGGGCTATGTAGATCTAAAGCAAACTGAGGAAGAATACACCCCTCACATTCTTTCATGGCGCTTTCCCTCCCCAGGACTGGAGAAAGAAGGAGTAGTCATTTACCAGTCAGCATTAAAATCAACATAATGTTCCTTTGTGACATTTAAGGAAATGCAGCAGGATCACTGAAATTATCAACAAAGAGCTTTACAAAGTGCTCTGTGCCTCACTGTTATTTTCTAGTTATATTTTCACCTTCCTTCAAGGTGAGTTGGAACACTGTCAATACAAGCAGAGATTTTCAGAGTCTTATTTATTCAAATCAAAGTGTATTGTACTAATTCAGTATGAGTTTTAAACATTCATTTATCTCTGTCTTTGATGAAGTTATCTTTCAATTGGAAATCTCACAAGGTCGGTTTTCAAGTAGGAGACTTCAAACATTCTTTAGCCTGTAATCCTGCAGTGTTTCCACATCAGCTTAGCTTTAAACTTGAGTAACTTTGCTCTAACAGCAGTGCAAAAGACAAAAAGTATAAGGAAGGACATAAGAGTTTACTAAAACTGTAAAGGCGTGACCCAGAATGATCATCAAAATGATTTTTTTTTGGTTACTTCAATGAAGCTGTAGTTTCCATTCTTACTTAACCATTGAAACAAAGAAACGCGAGCAACTGGGACAGTGCATGGATGCTTTATAGCCCCACATCAAAGATACTTCTGTTTTCTCACAACATAAGGCATTCAAGATCCCCTGAGCCTGAAGATTCACTCCCATTTCTTCTTCTTAATGCCTCTCCTACGCATTTGTTTTCATCTATCCCCACATACCAAGTCATACAAAGTCTGTTTATATGGGATGAGATTAATTTCCAAGACATGAACTGTTTGAAGGCTCCTACCCTGCTGACTTCTGGATTTTAGACCCAAGTTTAATTTTAAGGTCTTCCAGTCGTTGATTCTGAGATAACATTCATTAGTCCTATTTTTGGCCACAAATAGCTTTGAAATTAACATTTGTTTAGTTCTGAATCTTGCATTTGTTTCCAGCCCAGGAATAAGATTTTCCCTCCGTGCATTTAGTGTTTTTAAAACCTGTTAGGAAAATGAAAGAGCAGATCCACATCTTTGGGAAGTCAGTTAGTATTTGCTTGCAGTTCACTATCTAGTGTCAAATGCAGGAAGGAAGTAAACATTCTATTATTTAAGGAAATTAATGAACGAATGTGCATTATAATGTGGAAAGAACAACATAAGAAATGTCATCACAGGCAGAAAGCATATTATTCCAGTTCAGACACTGGAGAAGGAGAGGGAGAGCCAAGAATAACTAATTTCAGTTTAGGTCAGCTCATATTATTACAGGTGTTGTTTTATGTCAGTAATGTTTGAAATGCAGTTGCTTCCATAGGAAGAAGTTCTGGGTCTGTGTTTAGCACCATTTTCCCTGGAAGAACCATGCAGTGCCAGTGGTAATAGTGATGTGGACTGCCTGACTGCACTTTGCTTACTGGCCTACATGGCCAGCGCTGGTTGGCCTGGCTGCATGGTCATTGCTGCAGGTGCTGCTGGAGATGGAGCAGTACCCATGAGAACTCTCAGTGACATGTGGAACATGGCCAGCCATGATTTCCCAGAGCTGGGAGGTGTTTATCCAAGATGTAGCCCAGAAAGTCACACTGCAGGCAACCTAGTACCATAATCAAGCACCAGCAAGTGAGCAGTGATAATCTCCAAAAGCACAACCGAATAACTTTCCTCTGTTCCCATCCATCTCTTTAAATAATAACTGATCAAGGCCCTTGCTGGCAGCAGCCATGTTGAAATAGGATGTGAAGCACCATTGTCATGGTCTCCCTGCTGATCTGCACCTACCACTGAGCTGGTAAGCAGTGACTGAGCTGTGCACTGCTCTGCACATGTGGAACAACAACAAGCCTGAAAATCTCATCATCTGCTGCCTGTGAAACTGAAAGGCTGATGGTAATACTATCCAAATTAGGACTAAAATAAATATAAAATATTATATATATATATATACACATATATAGTTTCAAGGACTTTACATTTCTCCTGTTCTTTATGATGCTAAACATCTCCAGCTTTCAATAAAAGTCAAACACAGAGTGCTGACCATTTTGCAATAAAGAATCCCAAACCCGCTGCTGTTGAAACTGGAGCACTAGAATTTATCAGGGCAGGATTTCATTTGTAATTTTTTGTTCCCAATGCTCAACTTCTGGTAATTTTTTGATATTCATAACGGCATAAAAACACTGGCAAAATAGCATACACAGTGTGTATTCACTTAAATGGATTTCTATATCACTTTAAGAAAAATAAACCGAAACACATTTCTGGAGGCAATTAGTATCTGTAAAGATCTGAAATATCATTCAGGGAAAGGGTGGCTGCTGAAGAAGTGCTTAGCTGTCAGGATGAACTGAAGCTTATCCACTGGAAATACACTCAGCAAGGTGAAGCATCACTGAGTGCTGGGCTGCTACCTCCACGTACAGGGTTGTGGAAACTCCTGATAGCGACTGGAAGCCACTGCTTGGCTTGTACTTGCCCAGTTCTTGGTCTTAGGGACATGCTCTCTTTGGATGTGGTTGAGTCTCCTCAAGGGTTACTCATCAGTAAACAATATGTGATTTCGAGGAGTGGGTTCAAACGATAATTATGATTTAGGTGCTGCACAGAGATGGTGTAACCCTGCGGCTTCTACATCCCTAAGATAACTGGAAAATACAAAGTGATGGTGCAAGCAGCAGAAGACTGAAACTGTACCTGTACTTCTGGATTTGAAAGGACATTCCTAAAAGTACAAACCTTTGCAGGGCTAGGTAACAAGGAAGTCTGTGGTTTCCTCCTCCTACCTCCTGGTGCAGGCGGGAGTAAGTGGGACAGGATGCATGAAGAGCACACCAGGGAATTACAGCCCTAAAGCCTCCAGCATTTTTCCAGAAAAGCTGTGAAGGGAGGCTGCAGGATACACCTCACCTACTGGCATGCCTAGATGACTTGATCCTGAGGATGAGCAGTTGTGAATTGTAGGGTAGCCTTAAAGAGTATGCCTACTTTTTTTCTTCTAACAAGAAATATATTTATTTCCACAATGAATCCAACACTTCTTCAGGCACAACTGCAATATCACCAGACTTCTCAAAAGTAAAACCACTGCTGGGATTAGTTGTACAGATAACACAATCCATGAAAGTTTATCGAAGCCCATGCTGAATTACACTGCTTTATTGTAGGAGATATGTGGAAAGACAACCTTGCAATGGCTGAGCCACCAGGGGATGAAGGACAAAAGAAAGTAACCTTCTGTCTCAGTTTTTTGGGTTTTTGTTGTTGTTGTTGTTGTTTTAACTTTTGCAAGTTTCTGCCTCAAATTAACATTGGCTAATGAAGTTCTTTGCTGTGAACAGTAGGTCAATTACTGTACAGATTACATTTGTCTTTAATGAACTGAATCTTACTGCTATTGTGCCTGCTCAAGGATATTCTAATAAATGAAGTCTAGCATTCTAATGAGTTTCAGACATATTAGAAAATTATGAATAAATAAAAAATCCAAAAATAATTTTTAATTACGCAGGATTGTTCCTAAAAGTGAGTCCATCTCAGACAGGAAGGTGGCTTTAAATACCTGGTGGTTTAAGAGCCATCTCCAAAGGGATAATTAGAAAACTTGACTTTTAAAGATGCAACACTCATGGTACCTATTAATTAATGAGGTTAAAAATTAGCCTAACTTTAGTACAAAAACAGATACAAAGTAGTTGTTAGAATGCAAGTATCTGAAATAGAAAGCCTGATTTTTTCTTCTTAGTTATGCCAGCAAAGCAGAAATTGTATGTTGGGCTACTGGCATTTCCTTTAAAAATAATCTTTCCTGTTTGCAAAATTAAGGCTGTGACATGAAACGTACTTTAGACAAAATTGCCTTAATTGTTGTGGAGTGTCAGAACACCACTGAGCTATTCTATCTTTGTGCAGCTGTATGAAAGTAACACTGATAGCTGCCACAGCAACACGGCAACTAAAGCTGCGAGAGTAGATGAAGTGCCTCTGAACTCATGTCCATAGGGTATAAATCCAAGCTGGTAAATCCAACCAGGCTTCCACCTGAGTAGGAGGAAGCCTGGCTAATTTGATTAGAAAGTGGTTAAGGTGCCCATTCCTGCTACCGCTGCTAAAATAACATCAGACGAAGGCAAGAAAATAGGAGATCATGCCTTTCCAAACTATCTAAAAATAGTCTCCAAATGTAGCTGCACTACGACCTTCCAATGCATTTACAAGAGGGGATGTGGGTTTTGTTATGAGTGTTCTTCCAACAATAGAAAATGACTGGATATCAGCTTCTGTTTTAGGATGCCATGGACGAGACTGGGTGTAGGAGGAAGAAGCCAGCCAAGAGGAAATTTGAGGCTTTTTAGTTTCCCACTGTAAGCAGGTATGCCCTGACTGTACAGCTTCCAAAGGCGTATGCTGCAAGTCAGCGTTAATAACAGCTCACAAAAATGTGGCTAAACCTGTATAATATATAAGACATAGTCACAGCACACATTGATAGCACCCATTACAGTGCAGCCTCCAGAAGCCTAGGCAAGAAGTCCTCTACCTCCTCCAAGTCCACCACATTTACACCCTGTTGGTTCCTAAAAATCCAAGGTTCCTCAACCTTGAACGAATGAACATGTCTGAGAAAGGCAATGAAAGTCAGAGTGATTGTGGATTTTCCAGCAGAATGCTTTTACTGGAAAATTCAATTTTTGAGAACTGAAACATTTCTCCAAGGTATAACTGCTAAAAAAAAAGAAATCACCCCAGACTGCCAACACAACAGGATATTCTGACAACACACCTGGTAGAGTGTGCTGCTCCCACAGCTCATAGTGCCCATAATTCTTGTGGATTCTTTTGCAGCCAGACTCCAGCACAGCCTTGCCATGTCCAATGAAAAAAACCCCTCAGTGTCCTGCTTGTAGGAACTTGTAGGCCTAGGACTTGTAGCTTCACTACATTACAGTTTTTAACTCCACAGTACAGAGCCTTCAAGCCTCAGATCACAGGTGACTCAGCTGGTGGTTTCCTGAGTTTTATCTTCCAGTGGGTCCCTCCTCTCACTGCATCTTATGGACACCATGGGAAGTGGGCTCCCAAGCTCCATTTTTTTTTTCACAAAAAAAAACCATTCTGACTGTTTCCAAAAACATTTTTGTTCTGCCACTGTGAAACATTTTGAAACACTTTTTCCCCTCCAGAGTGAAATATTTGTCCTCTTCCAGAATCCTTGGATTTTCAGTAAGTATGGAAATTGTAGTGTTAAACAGCTTCAGTTAAAGTTCAAAAAAAGGAAGGAAGGAAGGAAGGAAGGAAGGAAGGAAGGAAGGAAGGGAGGGAGGGAGGGAGG